>NW_022196902.1:11023770-11086275 GCF_008632895.1 Mastomys coucha
AAAAAAAAAAAAAAAAAAAAAAAAAATTCTTTTTTTTAAAAAAAAGACCTCTTAACACAGAAAAGCTTAAGAAACAATGGTTTTGTACCACCTATTAGGGGCCAGGCATCAGGACAATGGTTTTAAGATCCAAGCAAAGATTAGGAACTCTGGGGTGACAACTTTCTCTTCTGCTGGAGACCCTGACACTTTCTCTCTGTACCCCCAGGAGAAGAGCCAGTGACCCTCCCTTGGACATTCATGTTATGAAATGATAAAGACCAGCAAGAGCAAAGAGGGGAGAGAAATGCCCTGTTCTGCAGGAGAGGACACCTATTCTGAGCACAGCCCTCAAAGGCTCTATGACTGAACCATATATTTATTTACTAAGTAGCAGTGGGCTACACACAGAAGAGACAGGCTTCTCCTACAGTACATCAGAGAAGGTCTTCCAAAGTGTCCCTGAGCACATTGGGACATCAGAATCTAGTTCAGCCAGCCCAGGGGTTCGAAGGGAGGAGGAGGAGGATTAGGGTATGCCTATTAAGACTGTGCTGATTCATATGACCCTCCAAACACTCATCTTTGTCAGATTTGTCAAATGAGAGTGTCCCCCCAAGAAGTGAGTGGGCAAGGTGAGATTTATAAGAACAACTGACAGTAGAAAGAGAAGTATAACTTGACATTTGGTTTTATCTCTGCTTTTACTCATGTCCTTGCCTATTGGTAAACCAGAATTACGTACATTCTCGGGGTGAAGCATATTGCAGGTTATATCTAGACATTGATCTATGGTTAAGTTATACTCACCACCATATCTAACACTTCAGAAGACAAATCCCACTGCATATTTATAAATGCATTGCAACAGTAAATTGTCACGTGCTGATAATTGGTCACTGAAAAGCTAGATCTGGAAGTCGAGTTTCGCCCCACTCCCAACATATAAACTTGAGAGTACCTGGGGGTACACAGAGAAAGTGGCAGGGTCTTGAGAGGCAGCTATGTTTGTCTCAAAGTATCCTCTGAGATCCTCTGTCTGAGGTTGGGATGCCACCCTTAACTCCGGGACAATCAAAAAAGATTGAATCAATCAAGAAAATGTGAAACAGTTCAAGAGTAAAAAAAAAAAAAAATGTCTCTGAGAACAGCTAGATGATGATAACACTTGCCATCATGGCTTATCCCTTGATATGAAAATGTCTGCAATGGGAATGAGAAGCCAAAGTTCCACCATGGACATGCATTCATGAGGAAAAAGCTGGCTGCTCCGTAGGGACTTCCCTGGTTGATTTCAGCTGGATATTTGTATGACCCCCTAATTGGATCATGGTACACTTCTTTAATTGGGCTACCCAAGTCATTTCTGAGATGTTTATAAACCCCCAATTTCAGTTTTTCTTGCATATTTCCATCTTCCTCATTTTATTGCTAATATTCTTTTAATTTACCACTATCTTGTATATAATAAAAACTCCTGTAAAACCAGAAGCATGGATATCATAGATCATAATTTACAATTCTGCTTGTGAAGAACCTAACAACATTAAACTAGAAGTAAAGAGTAGAAAGACAATGCCAGAGGATGAGAAAGGAGTATGACAGGGAGAAAAGTGAAGCCTTAGTGAGGAGGGAATTGTATGAGGTAGGAACACGAAGTAATGTGGAGAGAAAATAAAGGTCAACAAATGAGACAGGAGGACCAAGCTTAGAGAGGGATGCAGAGCAAGGTGATCACATTTGCTCCACTCCCAGGTGCTCTAACATGCCCAGGATCATAGGATCAGAGCCAGTCCCACAACACCCAGAGGAAGCTCCACTCCCAGGCTCACTAACACACCCAGGATCAGAGGATCAGAGGTGAGGAGGGCACATCTGTCCCAAAACCTGGAACAACTGGGACCAGTGGGACCTAGGCACACAGGATCTCCACCAGTGGCATGGCTTGCTTCCGGTCTGTCTGGGCCAGTGCTCTAAGCAGACCTTGGGAACAAATTTTGCAGTCAGTCCCACAACATCTAGAGGAAGCTCCACACCCAGGCACTCTAACACACCCAGGATCACAGGATCCCAGAGACAGCTTGACTAGGATCACAGGAAGGGCAGGCCCCAGTCAGATTTAACCAGGTCAGGTAGCACTAAAGATAACCCAGGAAAGAGATCAGGAGTCACAGATGCAAGCATCACCAACAGAATACAAGAGATAGAAGAGAGAATCTCAGGGGCAGAAGACACCATAGAAAACATTGACACAACAGTCAAAGAAAATGCAAAAAGCAAAGAGTTCCCAAAAACATCCAGGAAATCGAGGACATAATGGGAAGACCAAACCTTAGGATAATAGGTATAGAAGAGAGTGAAGACTCCCAACTTAAAGGACCAGTAAATATCTTCAACAAAATTATAGAAGATAAGTTCCATAACCTAAAGAAAGAGATGTCTATGAACATACAAGAAGCCTACAGTATCAACTTTTGATAAAAAGATATATCATTGGAGAGTCTTGCCACAAGGAATGTTGAATAGCTGTACCTTAATGGCAATAGTTTGTATGACAGCCATTAGAAATAATTCATAAAATAGTTTCCTCAATCCATAACATACCATTATATAGATATCTTACTATCTGATTCAGATACAAATAGCTTAGGAAAAACATTTGGTGTTTGCCTTTCTGGAGATTTTAAATTGTTACTAAAAATATAGGTTATTCTATTAATTATCTAGGACATAAGATTCAACTACAGTGGGTACATATCAGGGAAGTCAGACAATTCTGGGCCAGAAGGATAAAGACATATGCTCCAACATTATTAGAAATATATAGGACTGTTCAGGCAGCCAGCTGTCTCTATGAATTGTTTAAGTTTTGGAAATTATGTTTTTGTGCTTCTTACATGTTCAGGTAACATTTAATTCATTCTCAGATGAAGACTAGATATAGTCTCATAATCAAACGAGTTGTTAAACATTAAAAAAGAGATCTAGATTTGAAAGGATGGTTTTCAGATGGTAAATTAAAGCTTACAAATTTAGCAACCTCAAATTTGCCAAATACGATGGACTGGATGACATAAGTACATGTCATGCCTTACAAGTTAGATAATTGTTAGAAGTATGGTCAACATATATCTGAAGAAAAGAGCCTTTTTAAATGGACAAAAGGGGAGAAATGTTGTGGGTTTGGTCTAATGTGAACTGTAACATATCAATCTGGGTCCCCAAAATTGCTCAAGAATCCACACATCCGCATGTAAGACACTGGAGGAACCCTGTCCTAGTTGGTTTTGATTGGTAAATTAAATTGCCAGTAGCCAATGGCTGGACAGGGAGAAAGAGGTTGAATTTTTAGGATTCCCAGGCAAGAGGCCAAGGAAGGAGGAAGGAAGGGAGAGATCTGCCATTCTAGGGAAGGAGAAGAGATGCTGTGCCTAAGAAAGGGTGGATTAGAGAGTATAGCTACCATGTACAAGCTGGGGTGGCCCAAAGGGGACTGCCTGATTGGGCAGGAAAGATAAAATTTAGATTTCAGTACATGATAACTTGGGACTACTGGAGGGTGGTGGATTAGCCATGTAGAGATTAGAAGAAGCCCAGGCATTGAGCTCTTTTAGACATAGCAGAATATCAAGGCTGTGTGTGTGTGTGTGTGTGTGTGTGTGTGTGTGTTTGTGTGTGTGTGTGTGTGTGTGTGTGTGTGTGTGTGTGTGTGTGTGTGTCTCATTCAGGAATAAAGCATTGAGGTGGGTAGCAGGAATGTGCCACCATCACTGGGATCAATTGAGTAGCATTAATTGGGTACTGCTACAGAAAACTAAAGAAGAGCACGTGGAATGCGATGGCAGAGGGGCGAGGGCACTTTACACATGCATCTCTGCATTGCATAGTCCAGACTCCAGACATCACCTGCCCTGCAGTGTTTGTAGAGGCATAAATGGAGGGGCAAACTTGGCAGCTTTATAGGAACAGGACAGGGCAGGACAGGAGTGGAACCAGGCTATGGGCTCTGTCCTGCCCTAGCTCCAACATACATGGGATGATAGCTAATGCTAGATTCCACCTTAGACATAGAAATGTCTACACAAGAGACATGAAAATGGAGTCATCATGATCCAATTCCCATCAGACCATGTCATTTTAGTAATACATTAAAGACAAGAGTCAGGAGTGATCTGTTAGCTGAGGCCACCAGGATTGGATCAGTAGAGACAGAGGACAGAAATGCTAGATAGCAGAAGCATTTGGCAAATTTTAAAATCACTGGACCACAAAATGAAATAAAGAATGAAATCAGCCTAGAGAGATGGTTCAGTAGATAAAGTGCTTGCTCTATGAATCTGAAGGCCAGAGTCTGCATTCATGAACACACAGAAATGCTGGGTGTGTTTAGTGGTTTATCTGTAATTCAGATCTCTGAGAGAATTGACAGGGAATCTGGTTACATGGTAGTCAGCTATGCTAACAATATTAGTAAGATCTGGTTCACCAACACACTCTGCTGTAAGGCAGAGAGTAATCAAGAAAAACTCCTGGCATAAACTAGAACAGAGGCTAATTTTCTGCTCAGTACTTGGTCTCTGGGTCCTGTGGGCTGGTAGGAAGACCCAGGTGTCCTCAGTGGCAGATGCTAAATAAAGTTCACCCTTCTGTGTGAACACACTCATGCATGCACAAAAGAGGAGAGAGAGGGAGAAGACAGACTGACTGGTAGACATACATGTTCATGTATACATACACAAATTCATGTGTAGGTTCAGAGGAGTAGAAGTAGGAGCTCTAAGGGACAATCCATCTAGACTAGGTTCTTCCATTTAAGAATGAATCAGTGAGAAAAATAGCATTGGGACTACTTTTTTATAATTTTGATTACACACATATTTGTGTGTATGTGTGTGTGTGTATGTATGTGTATGAGTGTCAGAGGAATAATCTTTTGAAGATTAGAACAAAACGGGGTTTTTTTTTCCTTAAAGATTTTTTTCCTTAAATTCTAACAGTCAAGAGATACAACTTGGGTCATTAAACTTGGTAGCAGAATCCTATACTCAATGAGCTATATTGCCTGCTTTTGAATTTTTTAAGTTGGCATTTTATTTGCTCTTTAAATAACAATATTATATTGTGGCTCAAACTGATATGAAACTATGTAGCCTAGTTGGTCTTGATTTCCTAACTCAGTCTCCCAATTGTTGGGATTGTAGGTACAAACCACTCTGATATGCTGAAATTGACTTTGTGGCTTACCCTCTAAATTGTCTTCTTATTGCAGAAGCCATGCAGGGAAGGCTGTGGCAAGCAAGTCAGTTTCTTAGAGATGGTCTATTGTTTTACATGGCTGTAATAGGTGTGCTCTGAGGTATGGACCCCAGAGACTTCTCCTTGCTGCTGGTATGCCTTTCCTGTCTCTATCTCATAGCCTAATGTTTCCTGAACAGATTTCTGGCAGAATCAATATGAAGATGTACTTTCATGTAATAATGCTGTTTCAGTGAAATGGTGATTTCATAATTCCGGATATTATGGCCAAACGCAAATACTTATAGAAGGGGATCTTGGACCATATAGTAAGATGGTGGTGGCCTTTAAGATCTACCATGCGAGGGATGAAAAAGTCTCAAACCAAAAATCCTTGATATTGACTAAGGCATTTTAGCTGGTCATAGCAACTGCTGAGGTTCCCTTGTCTCCCAAAGCCTGAGAAACTATGGGTCCCTGCTTCAAATTTAGTCAGGAAGGTCACAGGGTCCTGAGCCTATACAAACTCTCATAAACCACCTGACCATGTCGACGGTGCCATCAGAAGGGGTATTGTGCTATCTGTGCTATCAACCTCCCCCATGTCTCTTGAGAGATGAACATTAGACCCAGATTGCCCTCTGCTCAACCTTAGGACTACCCATGGGTAACTGAAGGGGTCTGGGATCCCTTAGCCTGACTACCAGCATCTCTGATAGGGAGCCCCAGGTAGTCATCAGGATATCAAGGCAACCCATCTCTTTCCTTCTGTATACTACAGTCCTGATGGATTTTTAGGGATCTACCTCCCCTTCTCATTCTCCTATTGTCAGGGTAGGGGACAGCCTTATCAACCCTACCAAGCCCCACTGCCTCATTGTATCTTTAGAGATATCCCCTTATCTGCTCCTTCCTACTGGTATCAACCTGCCCCATCTTCTTACTGGGGAAGGACCTCTTAGCCAAAGTGAGAGCCTCTAGTTCCTTTGCTCTCAACATTTACTTAACCCTAGGGTCTCTGGCCACTCCCTTCCCCCCACCCCGCCTCCAAATCACACAATCCAACACATCCTATTTTTGTTTCCTGGCTTCCCCATTGCATTCCCAAGTGTAAGACGCTTATTCTAAAGCCAAACCTCATCTCTCATCCTCCAGCTACAAAGCTCAGTCCTGTCCAGGGCAAAAAGTAAGAGACATCACGCGCTCACCTGGTTCTGGATGTTTGGAATGTTTTGTCTGTCTGTTTTGTGGGTGCAGATAGGTCTGTGTTTTCTGGTGTGTCCATAAGTCTTGTGGCAAACATGGAGCCAGGATGGAAATAGCTCAGGCTCAGTTGAATTATGAATGTTGGTAGCCACTGCATGTTTATTTCAAAGGACTGGTCTCTTTTGAGCATGTGAGCTTTCTGAGTTCTATGTTTATTAGTTTTGTTTTTGTTTTCTTTGCAGCTGCCAGTCTCCACTACTAATGCCATTTGCCAGAGGTACTTTGATGGCCAGGGCTCAGAATTCATCTATGGAATTTCTGGTTAATACATTCAGTTTAGCAGGGATTCAGATGTCTTTTGAGTGTGGATAATATTCAAGTTGTGTTATGCTGTTCCACTTTTACTGGAAAACTGGCTCTGGAATTGGATTATGACTCCCCTTCATTGAGATCCAAGAATGTATCTCAATGTTTAGAGAAAGGTTTTCTCTAAAATCTCTGTTCTTTGTTAGGAGGGCCACCTAACTGTGTCAGAGAAAGGAGAGCAAACTAAGACAAAAGGAATTAAAGGAACTCGCTTTGCAGTGATTGTTCTCAGCAATAAGTACTGAGAATAACACCTCTTGGCTAAATGGTTAGATGGAAAATGTGAAAGCTTAAGTGTTTGAGGATATGAAAACTTGTGTTTTAAGGAATGTAAATATGCATATTGTAAAGGTGTAAGAAAGTAATCTAAGGTAGTAGAAATGTTTCACATTTCTTTCACTCTATTTTGAAGGTTCAGAGTTTTAATATTGATCAATGGAGTTCTGATAAGCTGATAAAGCACCAACTATTATTATCAGTGACAAGCTTAAGATTTTAAATTTTCTTTGGTTGTCTTCTAAGTATATATAATTAAAGGTGCTTCTCATTGTGCTAAAAAAAATCTCTGACCAATCTATATGTATGACTCTGAGACAGAGGGAAAATGCCTGTGATTTTTAACCCAAAGTTTTTGTTATGGATAACTCCTGTTAGCTGCTTTTTCTACAGTGTGAATTTCAGTACAGATTACAAACAGTGCTAATACATACATACATACATACATATATATATATATCTTCTATATCTAACTTACTTTAAACAAAAAAGCTCATGTAAGTTTCAGGGAGCCATAAGACTTTGATCTACCTCTCTCAGGTCAAATGGCCTCCAGATAAGAACAGCCTAGCGTCCCCTACTGGCCTGTTCTTGAAGGTACGATCTCTTTCTCACTTGGTCTTGGGTCCCTTCCCCCTCCCTCAACTATCAGGATGATATGCCTGAAAGTTCCAAATTTCTGATTTTCCTTTAAGTTTCTTAAGTTAAGTACCTTAACTTCCAACCCTAGTCTACATCTGTCTCAGCAGATTTCCCTCAGTTGGCGGGTACCATCTGGGAATCAGCCATGCACTACAAACTATTCCACATGGCTGTGAGCCCTGGACTTGTTGAAAGCTGATAGAACCAGTCCAGCTCCTGTGATTGTTCCCTGTATCTTCAGCTGGGTCAGTGAACCAGATGTTTCTGATGAATACACCAGTGCTTAAATTCCCTCCTGGCCTTTGATTAGCATCCTAGCCTTCCTAAACCCTGACAATGAAACTTCAGCAGGAAGTTGTGAGAGAAGGGAGCACATCACCCCTTATCCTGGACAAAAGACTGGTGTTTTAAGTCAAAAGGAAATTTTCTGGCAAAAGGGACAAAATGGCGACCTGTAATGTTTATTACCACACCGGAAAAGGTACCTGTTCAAACTAAATAGACCCAAATTTATCAACCACTGGATTCATTAGCTGAAATAGTTCTACAATATGACAGAACACTCATAATTGCTTTATCTAAGACAAGGAGGTTATTGTGTGGCTTTGAGAAAAATTCTTGTTTCTATGCAAACCACTTGAAAGCTATTAGAGAAAATCAGTGAGGATTATTAGATTTACTAACAGCAGAGAAGGCTAGCCTCTGCCTCTTCCTCAAGGAGGAATGTTGTGTCTATGTCAACCAATCAGGTATAATAAAAGACAAAATCTGCCAACTCTAGACAGATCTCCACAGCACAAAGCCGCTGGGCGGTGGGCCCTTGACAGGCATGCTGCCCTTCCTAACCTCCCTTCGCCTTCCCCTTGTCCTCATTCTACTAATTATACTCTATCCCATAAACTTCTTGTCTAGATGTTTTTCAACAGAAGATCCAAAGATTTCTAACTAGATATTTATTAATCAGCTGTTATTAGAGGATTATCAGCCCCTGACTACAGGACCAGAGGCCTACAGCCCCCGATAGTGAAGATCAAGCTTGTCTCAAAGACTTCAGTGCCTCCAGACAGCAGGAAGTAGTAGAGTGGTATCTTCACCTATCCTAACCTCTGATTGTACTGTAAACAAAACACAGAGGAGTATAGAGTAAATGGGCCAGGAAAGAAACCCCTGACCCTGAGTTGTCCTTAAGCAACTGGGCCAAGAGACCACTACCCACTACCTTGTCCCTGACTTGACCCCAAGTCCAAGATAAAGGCCAAAGGAAAAACACTCTGCCCCTTGTCTGATCCAAAGCTCAGGGACATGGAAATCCCCGTTTCTGTAGTGGTCAAACAATGTTTCCTATTAGCTCACTTGGCATGCTCCAAAAACCCCATAAAAGTCTTCCATTCAGTCCAGCCCTCTGCTGCCTCTCTTCCCATGCAGAGACTGCAGCCATTCTGTTCTTGTCCCAAATAAATTTGTTCTATGTGCTTTGATAACTGGTGGTGTGGCCGTGTGGTATTTCTTGACTTGCGATAGCCAAGATGATCTTGCTTTGGAAAAACCTTTACACTAAGCCCTCCAATATCAATCATCAATCAAGAAAATGTATCAAATGTACATTGCCCATGGGACAATCTGATGGGAAGTGTTTTCTTAATTGAAGTTCCATCTTCAAAATTACTCTAGTGTATGTTGACATAAAAATAGCCAACACAAAAGGAAAGCACACAGTCACAATATTGCTAGGTGGAAAAGGCACTAAGAGCTGGTTGTATTGTGTAAGAATACAGATTCAGCAGCAGAGAACCCAACTTCCAACCCTGTCTTTGCTACTTCCTAGATGTGTAACACTGGGCAAGTTACTTATCTCAGACCCTCATACTCCTTATCTGCCAGGCGACAAGAACAGGACTATTTGCTTCACAGGATAAGAGAAATGAGACCATTCAAGGAATAGTGTCAGCTAAACAGAAAATGCTCGCTCCATTGGAATTAAATAAAAGCATATTTCCCAAAAGCCTAAATAAGCATAGTTGGTTAGAGTTTTAACTTTGTCTTTGTAAGTTCTTGAGTGACATTAAGCCAGGATCAGATACTTTGAAATTCTAAACTTCAGAACAAGAAACCATCCATTGGAATTGGTTGCAACTGCCAATATAAAAATACTCAAAGCTTGAAACCTGGGAATATTGAAGTTTGTTTCTAGAACAGTCCTTGAGAGCTCAGTGGAATTTTACCCAGCCATAGGATTCTCAGCCTATTGGACGAAGCCTTTCATGGTGAAATCACCTGCTAATGATCAAGGCTAAGGCAAATGAAGACAGGCCAATAGAAACAATAAAATAATTGACACAATAAGATCCATTTGAAAACATACGTTAGGAAGTAGCTTACAGAACAACTATTGGAAAAGCAAAACAAAACGAACCTGTTTTATTCCATATCAAAAACCATGTGAAAGGAATCAGTCTTCTCACCTACAAGGAAGACCCACAGGAAGACCCACAGGAAAACCTACAAGGAAGATTTTGTAGGCCTAATCCTCTGTAACCATCAAAGGCAGTGGAAGAATAGCATGCCATTAGATGCTGAGGGTTGACATGACAGGTCCAGCAAATGATGCCTCAGGGCCCTGTGCTGCTAATTATAGTGACAATTCCAAGCTTCTGCAAGTTAGCAAATATTTACTTATTATTTAAAATATACATCCATATGCTATGAAGGTCTTAAGTAGATATAAGTGAGGGGCTTTCACAAATGAGTGATTTGCTATAATTACTGACTGAACAGTCACTCTAACAAGAGAATATTGTGTGTAAGTGTGAGTGTGTGTGTGTATTTAGTGTTGAGGGCTAAACTCCAAGCTTCATACTTACTGAAAAAATGCATTAATAACAAACTATATGCTAGCCTACTTTTTGTCTTCAGGCAGAATCTTTAAGTTGCTGAGGTCAGCCTTCAACTCACTCTGTAGCTCTTGTAGGCCTTAAACTTGCAATCCTCCTGTCTCAGCCTTCCCAACAGCTAAGATTACAGGCCTGTACCCCTAGTCCTGCCCCAGTTTGGCTCTTTGTAACGTAGAATTATAAGTGTTTGTATACATTGGATTTCCCAGAGTGGAGAAGAGCTAGCTTATAAACACCTAAAATTGCTCTAGGCCAAGTGTCCTAACAGCATGTAGGAAATAGTTCACTACAAAGAGGAAATTGCATAATTTGAAAGATCACATTAACTTGCTTAATTTACCTGGCTCTGTCATAAAAACTCTGGTGATTTTATTTCCACACAAAAAATTATAATAAAAATACACACCTGTAGTTTCCTGAATCTTTATGAGCTTGTAAGTATTGCATTGTCCTTACTGGGAATGAACTGTTATATCTTACAGACAAGTAGACTGAAGCATGAGGAAGCTCAAGATGATAGAGTCGCTGATGGAGGGGAAGAGTCATACTTTTTGTGTTCTAGTTATTTTCTGTTGCTGTGATTAAAAAATGATCAAAACCATCTTGAAAAGGAAAGGGTTTAATGTAGCCTGCAAGCTATAATCTACCATCAAGAGAAGTTAAGGCGCAAACTCAAGCAGGAACTGACAGAGACCATGTTGTCCCCCAATTATGGATCCTAACACTCTGGAACCATAATCCCCCAAAATAAGTTGCCTTGATAATGGTGTTTCATCGCAGCTATAAAAGACTAACTAATACACTAATGTAATAACATTTCCTGTTTATGAATAAAAGTGCTTATATTAATAAACCTTGGCTTTATATAGAAGAACTAGTAGCTGTCCCACATTGACAGGGAATCAAGCTTGTGATAAGGTTATTTCCTGATAAGCTACAGGCAAAGACATTCAGACCAAGGCTAGAAGTGGCCCATCGTTCCTTCAGCAATGATCCTAAGAATTCCTGCAGAGCCAGGATGGCATCCATGGCTTCTCAGCGTGGGCACTCGAGCACTACTCCTAAGCTCATCCAGCCAGGGAATACAATCCTCTGCCATGTCAACTGCCCTGGATCACATCACCTAGCCCAAGTTAGTGCTTTTGCAAGGATACTACTTACCCATGCCACATCCCAACAGATCTTTCTGCCTCTCTCCTAATCCACTCCGCTCCAAAACTCAAAATAGATTTCTACTTTAAGCCAATTCCCAGTCTTAAAGTGCAATAAATAACCTCCTCATGCACCCTCAATATTTTATGATACTAAATAACTCAACACCTACAAACATAAGATTGAGATAGATAGAGTAAGCTCATGGTCATGGAAAGTGCTCATTAGCACAGAGAACCAGCACTTCCACTTGACAGAAATCAATTTCATATCTTTCAATCCAAAATACTGTAAAGAATTCAAATCTCTCAGCACATGTTCTGAAGAAAATTATTAACTTGCTCTAAATGCCAACACAAACTATCTCCTAAGAAGAGATGTTAATAATGAGTAAATAAGCTCTTCTAGGTTCCAGGTAGGGTGTATAAGATAAATAGTAGGTGAACAGGTAGGGTGGGTCTGGGGAACCTGCCTGGAATTCTGGGACAGACTCCACATGGAGACAGACAGTTTGATGGGTAGGGCGACTGACTGCTAGGCAGTTAAGTGGAGTGGTTCTGGAGGATCTACCTGGAGTTTTAGGTTAGTCTCCTGGTGGTACCTAGTAGCCAGATGGGTAAGGTCACTATTGGGTGGGATGGCCTGTAAGATATGTCCAGAATTCTGGATCAGACTCTACATGATGCCAGGTGCACGATGACAGACAGGTGCATGGAATGATTTTGAAGGGCCATATCTGGAGTTTAGGATTTGACTCACCACAGTGTCAAGTGGCATGGTTGGTAGAGTGATTGATAGGCAGGCCAGTCCTGGAAGACCTACTTGGAATTCTGGATTAGATTCCACATGGTGCTAGGCAGCACACCGTAAAGGTGACTGATAGGCAGGTGGGTGGAACTGCTCTCTCTAAATAATTCTTACACAATTGAAAGTAAAATCTACCCATGTATTATTCCAACTTTGGTATTTAAACTCCCCTTACTGAAGAAAAAGAAAAGTCTCTTAAGAATACCAAATTCATATTCAACTTCCAGATTGAGCCTAGTCCAAAACCCTGTGCTACCACCAAGCATGGTGAGCCCTCCTGACCGTGCCTATACCCTCTCTATTCCCCAGACCTACCAAAGGGTCTCACATCCACAATGTCAGTGGCCTTACCTAGTAGGCCCTTCTGAACCTTTCCCAACCTTCAGGCTTAGGTCTAGTGGCACATCATGTTCACCAGTCCAGCCTGCTATTTCACATCAGATACATAACCAATGAAAGAAGTCCACATGCCAAGGCCTTGATGTAATTGACAATATAAAAGGTCAAGACAACATGCCCAGGCCCTCCTAAGCCCATCAGTCCTCTGAAGATATCTGTAATGAGAATTACCTAGATCAACTGCAGGACCCAGAACTTAAAAGAACACGCATAAATTTCACCAACGAATTCAAGGACACAAAAGAGACATCTCTGCAAAGAGAATAAATGCTTGAGAACTGCCCAAGAGAAAACAAACTTAAGACTGAATGAAATGAGGAAGACAATCCAGGATTTGGAAACCAAAGTCAATAAAGATAAATGATAATGAGAAGTCAAGCTGAAATAAAGATAGCACTGAACAGCTCAACAACCCAAGTCTTGGGAAGGGATCAAATAGAAGATAGAATATCAGGAGTTAAAGATAAGAGGAGGACTTAGACCATACACATCAAGAGTATGAAGTTTGAAAAATATCCAGGAAAGAACATGAAGGGACCTTGGAGCAGAATTTCAAGGTCAAACCTTAAAATTATAGGCATAGACAAAAGAGATGAATCCTTGATCAATGAATGGTGCAGACCAGATCTTCAACCAGATCTATAATCAATCTCAGCCCTCTGGAAGCTATAGCAAGATGGTTATGTTATAAGTATTTGGAGATGAAGGCTTTCACCTAGGGGATCTCTAGGGCTCATCCCATGGGGTAAAGAAAAGACTGCATGTCTGGGAAAATCAGAAGTCCAAAATTCTACTGGAAAGACGCAACAGTGGCAGTTGCTAAGAAAGTGAAGCAGAAAAACCCAGCGGGAGCCAGAAGAGAAAGAAAAGCACAAAGGTTTTTAGAGCAGACAGTTGCAATCATAGGACTAGAGGAAGCCCCAAAGCTCAAGGTCCAACCTGGGAGTCCGGGTCTGCTGGACAGTTTATAGGCTATCCAGGCCTACCTCTTCTAGACTTCTTTCCCCTTCTACTTGATTGGTCCTGCCCACGCCAGCCATTAGCAATTTGTATCAGGTGCAATGTTCTGGTTTGCGGAGGGGGAAATACTACCTCAGGAGCGAAAAGCAGCCCTTCTTAAAAGGCCCTATCCCTGTTTTTCTGGTTGGCCTAAGTTTCCCTGACTCTTCTTCAATCACAAGTTCAAGGTTAGCCTGCACTACGTAAATTGTCTCACACACACACACACACACACACACACAGACCATAAAACAAAACTGAAACAAAAACAAAAACCAAAACCAAACAAACAAAAACCCCCGAACAACAGAAACATCCTATGATCCAGGAATTTTACATCTGAGAGTGTCTCAAAAGAATGTAGGGACATAAACAGATCATTAAGTGATCACAGATACAGCATTATTTACAACAAGCCCCAGTGTAAAACCGACTCAGTGACCATTGACAGAAGAATGGGAAATGTGGTATATCTCTACCACAGAGTATTATTCAGACTTAACAAAGGGAGGACATAATAAAGCATATCACTGCATGAGGCTCTTGGGCGAGGGTGGTCATCTAGTCATCTAGGGTAGCACTGAGTTCATCCTGTAGGACTGAAAAAGAATTGTACATCCTGGAAAGAAGAGGCAGAGAGAGAGAGAGAGAGAGAGAGAGAGAGAGAGAGAGAGACAGAGAGAGAGACAGAGAGAGAGACAGAGAGAGAGACAGAGAGAGAGACAGAGAGAGAGAGACAGAGACAGAGACAGAGAGACAGAGGGGAGAGAGAGACAGAGAGAGAGACAGAGAGACAGAGAGACAGAGAGACAGAGGGGAGAGAGAGAGAGAGAGAGAGAGAGAGAGCAACCGGAGAGTGAAGAGAGGGTGGAGAGATCCCAACAAGTGATTGGAAACATCCCCCCTCCCCACCCCCCACCCCGTGGAACTCAGGGTGCTACTTCTTAGAAGCTCCCTTTTGCTGCTCTTCTCCCTGCCTCTCATTGGTCCCAGCCTGACTGCCCTTAGCAATTTGTAAGGATTGCAAAGTCTATAGCAGAACAAGGAGGAGCCTCTCTTAAAGTGGTAAGTTCCTGTTTTCTAGATCAGCACATGCTTGCCCAAGTTCCCTGACCCTTCTTCGGTACCATATGTAGGAACCTTGAGGAAATTAAGCTAGAAACCAAGAGAGTAATGGTAAAGGGGCAAAATCCATAATGACTGCATTTCTGCAAGATATCCAGACTAACACAAAAGGACAATGAAAAGCAGAGGCTGGACAGTGGTTATTAAATAGATACACTGTTAAATAAGATTCTGAAACCACTGTGGGGATGGGCCTTAGCAACTGTACAATACAAATAAATGGTGTGATATGACTTTAAATCATGTTCATTTATCACAACAATTACAATCAATGCATAGTAGACCATGGATCAACAACCAAAATGAAAAAAATAATGAAATTCTAGGACTGAAGTTGGCCACATGGTTTCACGATGAGCTTTGTAGATGCAATACAATTATGTTCTATGCAAGAAGCCACTACAATGTGGGAATTTATTCAAATCTATTTTCTCAGCCTGTGTGCTAAGATCAAGGGAAAGGGGCAAATTCCTGCTCTGCAAACCATGTATGGTCATTTCTTCTTGAAACATTCCCTGCAGGAGGGAAAGGAAGGCTCATTCAAGAGCCAAGTAAACAGAAGGTTTCAAATCCATGAAGGAAGAAATTTGGAAAATTCTATAATACCTCTCCCTGGTTTGACAAAAAAACGGCTACCGGGGGAAGAGCCGCTGACCAGCCAGGAGGCTGAGAAAAGCTCTCAGGACTGGCAGCTGCCTGCAAACCCTGCAAGAAGCTCCCAGTTGCAGCTTTCCTGTATTGTGGTCAGCTTTTCAGAGATACTTCACTTTTTTACAAAATGTGTATGGCTGTTTTGCCTGAATATATTTCTGTATACTACATGCATACCTGGTGTCAAATATGGAGGCCAAATGAGAGCATCAGACTCCATGTAACGGTAGTTACAGAACTGCTCTGTGGAAGCTGGGAATTGAATCTGCATTCTATAGGCAAGCCACCACTGCTTTTAACCTCTGAGTCATCTCTTCAGCCCCATAGCTGCTTTTAAAAAGTTGCTCCTGTAAACAGCCTATGGTCCACACTCCTGTTAGTAACCCCAACAAAGATCATTGGTTCATCAAGAAGCCGGACTTGTGTGCAAACCCTACTGTGGTCTACTGTGGGTTCCCTTTCAGAGGTGAGCATGTGTATGTTCCATATCCCTAGAAAATATTTTCATACAACAGCAAAAGACACATTTTTGGCATATATTAATTATACAAAATAATATATGTTATTATATTCCTTCCCCATTACCCTTTTGGGGCCACTTCCTGCTCTCATTAATCCCCTTCCTCTTCCCAATCAGACCTCCACTTTCCCATATTTTGTGTGTTTGATCTAATGAGTTCAATCAGGGTTGCTTAAAGGAGCACAGGCAGCTAACAATGGCTATATCATTAAAGAAATATCTCTCTACCCCCTGACCTCCATCCCCACTAACTGCCAATATGTCCTCAAGGAAGAGTGGGTCTTCATGAGGACCTAACAGCAATCTCTAACCACCTACAAATCCCCAAAGAGGGGCTGGGTCTAGTTAGCACTGCACCTACCCATCACAGAATGTTAAAATGCCAAATAGTTTTGAATGGATTTACTCTGGGAAATATTTATGCATGTAAATAAATATTCTGGCCACCTTTGTCACGTGACCCTCTCTTGTCCTCTTCCTACCACCACCAACTCATCTTCCCACAGTAGTAACATTTTGGTTTTGTTTCATGGCGCACTGGATCTAAGGAGGGATGCTCACATGAGAATGGATGCCAAGGATCCATGAGCTGTCAGGGGTACAACACTAAAGACAGTGACTTCTTTTCTCCAGTAGCCCAACATAGCTGTTAGCTAGGCAAGACCCCATGACCCCCAATCCCATCTATGACAATAGTAGGATCTTCCCTCACCAGGGTTACTCTGCCAAGAACTACTGAAAAGTTTTATGGTACTAGATATGAAGTCCTGGGAGAGCTGGCTTCAAATCCATTCAAAAGTGGCAGTCTGTTGTGGATTTACTTTCTGGGGTGAATATATATACATATGCATGTATATGTATATATACTCATATATATATACATGTGTGTGTGTGTTGTGTATCCCCAGGGAAAGTCTATCTCACAACAGCAAAAGACATTTTTGGGTATATCAATTATAGAGAAGAATAGGTTACCCCACACACACACACTCTGGTGGAAGGCAGAACGCTTGGCAGGCTGTTCCTGCGGCAGAGGAGCTGGAAGTGAGTACGCTTGGTGACTTTTTCCCTTAGGATCTTCATTCACATACTCTGGCACTATCAGATCTAGCCAGCAGGGAGAAAGCTTCCAGCTTTGCTTCACCTTGATTTCTCTACATCCTAAATCACAGCAGTGGAGTTCTCAGCAACAGGGGCTTCACATCCAGCTCTGGTGAATGGAGGTTTATAGGCTCCGTCTTGTAGGCTCGGGTAACTACTGTAGCTGCTCTGAATTCATGAGGACCATAGTTATGTTACTCCCCTGACAACTAATGGCATATCACATCCCCGCCCCACCCCATTGTCTGGTGCTCACAATCCCCTTCTTCTTCTACAATATTCTATGAGCACTGATCAGGCACTTGCTCTCAGCACCTTGGCCAGCCATGACTTTCTTCATTAAAAGTCCTCTTTGATCATGCCACAGGTATACACACTGTGATGCAATGTTGAGGTACCCAGACTCGTCCAGGTGCTGCTCTGAGTTCATGCGTGTGGAACGTGATGTTGCCTGAAGACAGAGTCCCATCAGTTCCCACTACCTCTACTGTCTCTTAGACTTTTTTTTTCCACTCCATCTTCCACAATGTTCCCTGAGGCTTGGAATGATATCGATGTCCTATTTAGTGCTGAGTCTTCAACAGTCATCAACTCTTAGCACTTTGACCCTGAGTCTCTGCTGCAATAGCTACCACTAACTGAAAAAGAAGTTTAAGTGACCAAAACTGAGAGCACCACTAATATGTAGGCATAGGCATAACTATTTAGAAGGCAACTTGCTGGGTGCAACTTGCTCATTTAGCAAATCAGTAGAACCTTCCACAGCAGGGCCTAGTGGCTCCCCAGCTAAGGGTTACTGAACAGCTTTCTAACACCTAAGGTGAATTCCAAGTGGAGCTGACCTCAAATCCAGTCAAAAGCAGCTGGCTACTCCCTTAACAGTCAGAAAGCTATCAGTCCAGTAGCATATTGCTCAGCAGCTCACTCACGTAGCACATGAACGTAAGCCTGTTCATGATTTCTCTCCCAGAACCTGCAAAGCACATTCCAGCATCAGGAAGGAAGCATCCAGATCAGCTGCAGCTTGATGCTTGACATTGCTCTTTCCTGAAGCCAAAGAACATGGAGTGTTCAGTGAAAGAGTCTTCACATCTGGTTCTGGTGGGAAACACACTGTTAACAGAATAAAAATACAAGTCACAGGTTAATGTATATACATTCTACATTATATATGGATCACACAGATGCAATATCCTGAAAAGGACTTTAGAAACATTAATAAAGAGTTGGGTGTGGTAGGTGGTGCACGCCTATAATCCCAGCACTCAGGAGGCAGAGGTAGGCCGATCTCTGAAGTCGAGGCCAGCCTGCTATGCAAAGTGAGTTGTAGTGAGTCTAGGGATGTATGTAGCTTGTGGTACATTTATGAACACACAGAAACACATTCACTCACAATATATATGTTATACATATATTGTTATACATGTGTGCATGTATAAATCATATATATGTTCTATTGTAAGGTGGATTTTCCACAGTTGGAAGGAACTCTTAAAAGACCCATAGTCTTTTCACAAGTGCCATCGTCATTTAAGAAAACATTTTCCTATGACCTATTACGAAAGTTTCAAGTATTTGCTAACTTTGCCTACATAACTGATGTTTGTCTAGTGAATAAAACACTTCACCAAAAGCAGCTTTGTGAGTTGGTTTTCATATATACAGACCAATAATACTTTTTTTAAAAAAATACCCAAAATAACTCTTCTGCCTCACAGGTTTCTTACATGACACACAAGAAAAGCAATCTTAGTGGTAATCTTTCCAGGTAAATTTACTTTTCTACAAACATTTTCTCAGTATTAAGTTGGACATGTATTTCACATTGTACAGACTAAGCACTAAACACTAAATAACCATTTTTCAAAAATTTACAAATACTTTACCACCCACTGCCAAGCTAAGCATATTAATTACAATGCCCACAGTATTTCTGTTAATAGTCCTATGTGGACCAACTGTAACAGTGAAAACGTTCACCTGATCTCTATGGACTTTCAACATCGCCGGCCTGTCCCTGTGCAGCTATCTTCCTTGGCTCTACATAGGTCCACTGTGTCATCCTGCGGCCGAGTGAGCTTCTGTGCACAGCTTCACAGCTGCCCTGGAAACTTAGGTAAGTTTAGGACCCTCCTGAGCTTGCCCTGGGCAGTAGGAGGCAGAGAAGTCTGCACTCGCCTCAGCTCTGCGGTTGGCGAAGACCAGTGGAACCGTTGGTGAGGAGGGCGCATGCTCCTGTGGCATGTGACCAAAGGATTTAACACCATTGGCTGATCTGTGGAAGTTTGCAGCCCTTGCACCAGCCAAGAATGTCAGCTTTGCCTTCCAGCCCTACCCTGCCTGTCTTGTGGTCACACCTCACTCCTCCAAGTCCCGTCCGTAGCCCAGCGATGACCTGCACCTCAGCCCAACTAAATACTCTCAAGCAAGCCCCTTCTGCCTGGGGTCTCCCTGTTCACAGCTTGAGGTACCTGTAATGGACTGAGATTGTGCAGCTCATTGGAATTCAGTCATCTGGTGACCCCAGTCTTCCTGTAATTTTCACCACGTCTGGGAACTCAGTGAGGCACAGACCCCTGGTATTTTTTTGTCACAGCTACTTCAGTGTTGGTTTAATGCCGGCCTGTCCCAGAGTGGTTCTTAATGTCCAGCTATGCCTTCCTCTGACCCAGTCTTGCAGTACAGACAAGACTGTTCAACTCTCTTGCTCCGGTCTTACTTCCTAAAGCACACTGATGTACTGATGTCCAAATGTGGCCTTTTCTGTAAAAATCCAGAAGGCATTTTCTGGACATTAGCAGAAGACAGTGCCACAGTATGAGACAGGACTTTAGAAACCTCCAGTCTCACACTGATTGTAAACTCCCCAAACAATACAAAAAGGCAGCTTTCCCCTGGCTCCTCCTTCCAAACTTGGCATAGAAATGAGTACATAGATCAAGCTGGCCTTGAATCATGGTGATCCTCCTGCTTCAGCCTCCTGAGTGTAGACATAATACATCACTGGACAAGATAGTTAATTAATAGATTGGAGCCTTTTTTTTTTAATTCACCCTTTCAGTGAGCTAAGTACTCAAGTATGTCAGCCATCTTTTGAAGATTCTGCCTACTTAAACTATAGTGCGAAGTTAAAACATTGCAAAAATACTTGAGGGTGTAGGGACATGAGGGTCATAGAATTTTTTTTAAAGCTGTTTTTGTGGTACTGGGGATATATATTTAGCACATCACACAGGCAAGTACTTTTCCTTTAATACACACCTCTAGGTCTGTCTCCTGATTTTATTGTTTTAAAATAAAATAGATTGTTATGTTTTATTCTGGCATTTAAGACATATAACTTATTATGTGTCAGTGTGAGGGAAAACTGTGGATTCCACATAAATTAACGTATCCTATGAACATTCAAGACTAGTGGTCCTCGCTGGATGATATATGTTCTCTGCTACCCTGTCTCATCCACTGGTGGATCAGATCTTTCATTTCACAACAAGGAAAAGAAAAGCAGGGAAAATGTCTATTCCCTGTGGAAAGTATGTTTACATTTACAGCTAAATTAAATGCTTTCTTTGCTTTTGTCATATTTCCACACATTTCATGTAATTCTCCAAAATGACAATCGTGTTTCCAAAATTTTTCTTGAACATACCAGATTTATTGTCAGGAAAGAGATTAATGTCTCTCTGAATATGTGAGAGACAGTGTGGAAATAATGCCTCTTTATATTTATCTGAAGGATAGGTGTGACACCAGAGAAAGTACCTCATTTAGCCTCGAAGGATGTTTGGCTGTCACGGTGCTCGCCTTTAATCCCAGTACTCTGGAGGCAGAGGCAGGCGGATTTCTAAATTAAAGGCCAGCCTGGTCTACAGACCAAGTTTGAGGACAGCCAGGGACACCCTATCTCAAACAAACAAACAAACAACAAACTAAGCAAACAAACTAAACAAACCAGGAACACATAAGGGATGGGGAGGTGGCCCTCTGCTGAAAAAGTGCTTGTGGAACTAATGATGAGAACATGATCACAAGATCCTGTCTTAAAACATAAGGTAGAGAGGGATTGAGGAAGACTAAATGTCGACATCTGGAATCCATAGGGATGGAGGAGTGTACATGCCCACATGTACACATATACTCATCTACCTACAAATCCTGTGCACTCACCTAAATATGTACACACACAAAATTAAGCAACAATGTTAAATTATCAATATTCTGCAATAAAACTCTGTCAATATTAAATTATGCTTTTATGAACTTAACACCTTAACCTGCTTATAACCCCAGATACCGTGGAACCTTAGGCAGTATGAAATCATTAGTTCTACACTACCATAGCCAACAAAGTGACATCTTAACTCAAAATAGTATTTATACATTTTTTGAAAATAGGAAAAATGAGTATGTAGTAACAAGGGCTAACTCAAGAATTAAGAATAATTTTATGTAGATTTTAAAATGTTCTGACTTTTCTATGCTTGTGTACCAATTTGATTTTATAATATGGAAATAAAAATCCAATTTATATATTAAAAAAACAAGCTGGGAAGTATGACAAATAGCTACATTTCCAACTACTCAAGAGACAGAAGCAAGAAAATCATTCAAACCCAGGAACACAGCGTAAGCCTATGCACAAAAGAAGAATCTGTGTCAAAAGAAAAAGTGAAACATTTTTGTACATATTTTGTGGATATTTATTTGCATCCAAATGTGTGCTGGCAAACTTCATGTCAACTTGACACAAGATAGAGTCATTTGGAAAAGGGGAACTTCAATTTTGAAAATGCTTAATTATCTTAATTAATGATCCATGAAGGAATGCCCAGTCTGTTAGCATTCTGTCTAAACTCCACCCCACAATTACCTGGCAACAGCCAGGTAAGCTCCTCCCCACTGTTACCTGGCACCAGCCAGGTAGGCCTAGCCCAGTATAAAAGGGGATACTTGCCCCCTTCTCCCTCTCTTGCCCTTTTACCTCTCTCTCTTGCCTCTTGTTCTCTTGCTCCCTCTCTCTCCCCATTCCCTTCCCCTCTTCTCTCAACATGGTCATGGCCGGTCTCTACTTCTCTACTCTCTCCCTCTCTCTGCCTTTCTCTGCCTCTACTACCCTCTTAACTCCCCTCCCCATGCCCTGAATAAACTCTATTCTATACTATATCATCTTGTGGCTGGTCCCTCAGGGGAAGGGATGCCTTGGCATGGGCCTGCTGAGGTACCCCCTTCCCTCATACCTCACTACACCCCCATAGAACACATTCTTATACCTCTTTATCTTTTTATAGACACATCACATTGTGTTGGTAGGACCTCTGAGTTGTTGGTCCTGGGTCTATAAGAAAGCAGGCTGACAATATCTAATTAATGGAGAGATACTTGAAGCAATCCCACTAAAATCAGGGACAAGACAAGGCTTCCCACTCTCCTCATTCCTATTTAATATAGTACTCAAAGTTCTAGTTAGAGCAAGAAGACAACAGAAAGAGATCAAGGTGATATAAACTGGCAAAGAAGTCAAAGAATCACTATTTGCAGATGATATGATAGTATACACAAGCAACCCCTCCAAATCCTACCCAAACCTTCTACATCTGATAAACAACTTCAGCAAGGTGGCTGGATATAAAATTAACTCAAACAAATCAGTAGCATTTCTTTATACAAATGAAAAACACTGAGAAAGAAAATAGGGAAGCAACACCCTTCATAATAATCACAAATGATAGAAAATATCTTGGAGTAACTCTAACCAAACAAGTGAAAGATCTATATGACAAGAACTTCAAGTCTCTCAAGAAAAAAAATGAAAGATCTCAGAAAATGGAGACATCTTCCATGATCATGGATTGGTAGGATTAACATAGTAAAAATGGCCATAGGAAGACCAGCGGTCTCAGTTAACCCAGACACTTGAGATCTCTCCAACACTGAGCCGCCATACATAAGCTGGTCTGAACCTTCACACACACACACACACACACACACACAGAGAGAGAGAGAGAGAGAGAGAGAGAGAGAGACAGACAGACAGACAGACAGACAGAGAGACAGACAGAGAGACAGAGACAGACAGAGAGAGAGAGAGAGAGAGAGAGAGAGAGAGAGAGAGAGAGAGAGAGAGAGAGAGCGAGCAGGAGAGCAGAGGGCTGCTTTGTCTGGCCTCAGTGGGAGAAGAGGTGCCTACGCCTGAGAGACTTGAGGCCCCAGGGAGTGGGGAGGCCTGTTGAGGTCAGGGTGAACTTCCTCTTGGAGACAGGGGCGGAGGAGGAGTGGGATGAGGAACTGTGAGGGTACAGACTGAGAGGAGCCAACAACTGGACTGTAAAAATAAAAGTAGGACTGGTGAGAGGGCTCAGCGGGTAAGAGCACTGACTGCTCTTCCGAAGGTCCTGAGTTCAAATCATAGCAACCACATGGTGGCTCACAACCACCCATAATGAGATCTGACGCCCTCTTCTGGTGTGTCTGAAGTCAGCTACAGTGTGCTTATGTATAATAATAAATAAATCTTTGGCCTGGAACAAGCAGGGACTGGGTGAGCAGAGCTAATCAGAGCGAGCAGAGGTCCTAAAAACTCAATTTCCAACAACCACCTGAAGGCTCACAACCATCTGTACAGCTACAGTGTACTCACATACATAAAATAAATAAGTCTTAAAAAAATAAAAGTAATAAAAAAGAAAAGAAAAAAAAAAAAAGAAAATGACTTCCCCAGACATAGGAAAATCACTTGGAGCCCCTGTTGGCCACAAGATGGCAGTGTAAGGAGACTTTTACTTCCTCGGTCCTAAGAGCATTCTTCTGACATAAGAAAACCCACAGAATCAACTAATTTAGGTTCATAGGGGCTCAGAAACCGAAGTGACATCAGGGACTGACTTAGACCCTTTGCACATTTATTGTGTCATTTGGTATTCTTGTGGGGTGCCTAATAGTGGGACAAGGACAGTCTCGGACTTTTGCCTGTTTTGGGGACCTTCTTTCTTACTGGGTTGCCTTAATAAGAGGAAGCACCTAGTCTTATTGTAACCTTATATGCCAGGTGGGTTGATATCTTTGGGACGTCTGCCCTTTTCTGAAGGGAGTGGATGGGAGGAGAGGAGGGGAGGAAAATTGTATCTGGGAGGCAATATATGAGAATTAATTTTTAAAAACCAGCTTACATAGAACCAAACTAACGTTCATTGCAGGAAAAAATAATGAAAGAAAGAAAGTAGGGTGAGAAAGCCATGAGGAGCAAGCCAGTAAGCAGCACCCCTCCATGGCTTCTGTATCAGCTCCTGCCTCCAGGTTCCTGTTTGAGATCCTGCCTTGACTGCCCTCAGCAATGGACTGTGACCTGAGAGTCCTGAGATGAAGTAAACCCTTTCCTACCCAAGTTGCTTTTGGTCATGGAGCTTTATAACAGCAATTAAAACACAAGCGTTTCTTAAACATAAATGTTCTACAAGCTTGACTTAAACAAACCTTTGAATAGATATGACCCCCACAGACTCATATGTTTAATGCTTGGCCCATAGGGAGTGGCACTGTTAGGAGGTATGTAGCTTTGTTGGAATAGCTGTAGCCTTGTTGGAGGAAGTCGTCACTGTAGGGTTTGGGGAGATTTTGAGGTCTCCTATGCTCAGGCTACATTTAGTGGGGTACACAGTCTCCTTCTGCTACCTATGGATCAAGATGTAGAACGCTGAGTTCCTTCTCCAGCACCATGTCTGCCTGCATGCCACCATGTTTCCCACCTTGATGATAATGGACTAAACCTTTGAAACTGCAAGCCAACCTCAATTGAATATTCTCCTTCATAAGAGTTGCCTTGGTCATTGTGTCTCTTCACAGCAGGAAAACCCTAAGACAGAAGAAATTGGTACCAACAGAGTCAGGAATTTCTGTAACAGACCTAACCATGTTTTGGGGGAGTATTGTAGGACTTTGAAACTTTAGGCTAGAGGAGCTGTTAAGTGTTGAGAGCTCAGTGGGGTGTTCTGTGGGAGCTTAGAAGATAAGATTGTTGAGAGCCATGCAGGAGATCTAGGAGGGAGGCCTGGCTTGTGAACTTTCAGAGGAAAGTTAAAAGACTCTATTTGGTATTTTGAATAAGATTCTCTGGTTCTGGTTAGATGTGGCTTAAGAGCCAGCTGAGATCAAGAAGACACCAGAAACTGCTTTGCTGGGATATTTGATGCTGGTCAGTTGGAGCTAAGAAATTAATGGTGACTAAGAAGAGGCCAGGATCACTGAGGGGAAATCTTTGGAGACATGTTTTACTCTGAGAGCACAGAGAAGCTGTGTTCTAGAGGTGACCAAGGCTGTACCTTGTATTGGCAGCAGGACTTGGTAATGTGTAAAGTCACCCAGTTGGTACTGGTTTTAAGGGCTCCTGGAGAGCAGTCGAGGCTTGACACTCTGAGAGGTCAGAAGGGACATGAGTAAAGGTACAGCCTCAGTGGCGGTTGAAGTTGAGGCATGCCACCAGGAAGAGAGCCTATGAGAGGCTAATAGTGAACGTGTATCCCAGTAGCAGCAGAAGACCCAAGTATTTTGGAGATATCAGTGCCATGGCATGGCCACCAAGAACAGCAGCAACAATGGAGTGGAGTCAACCAGAGCCTAGAAGACAAGCTGTATGCTACAGAGGGCAGAGCTGGAGAAGTGACCTAAGCCCTTTTGAGGAGTCCAGAAGATCATGAGGAGAAATTGCACAGTTGAAGTCTGCTTTGCTTTGATGTGATTGTGATTGTGCATGGATTTCTTTTCCCTCTTGAAGTAAGAAAGTATTTTACTGGAGCTCACAGTTAATAGACTTTGAATTTTAAAAGACTTTAGTATGAAAGACATTGGATATTTTAAAGGGATTGAAAATTTAATGTGTTTAATGTTGTAAAGACCATGGGTCTTGTAAAGATATTTATGTTTTTATTGTGAGATCTTGGGGTAAATAAGAAATAAAGGGTTCTGCCTTAGTAGTGATGTGTTTATGTGTCAAGTTAATGAGGGTTCCATTGTACTGCCTGATTTTGTGTGTCAACTTGACACAAACTAGAGTTATCACAGAGGAAAGAGCCTCAGTTGAGGAAAATATGCCATAAGATCCAGCTGTAATGCACTTCCTCAATTAGTGATCAGTGCAGGAGGGCGCAGCCCATGGTGGGTGGTACCATTCCTGGGCTGGCGGTCCTGGGTTCTATAAAAAGCAGGCTGAGCAAACCAGGATGAGCAAGCCAGTGAACAACACCCTCTGCATCAGGTTCTGCTTCTAGATTCCTGCCCCCAACCGAGTTCCTGTCTTGACTTCCTTTGGTGATGAACAGCGATGTGGAAGTGTAAGACAAATAAACTCCTTTCTCTCCAATTTGCCTTTTGATCATGGTCTTTCACCGCAGCAATGGTAACCCTAACTAAGACAGATGTATTGCTAAGAATCTGTGGTCTGGAGTATTGAATACTTTAGTTGCATCTTTTGCTGAAGGTGTCACAATGCTGAAATCAAGTTACCTGCCTACTACACTCGTATCTGGAGTCTGCATCCTCCACTACTGTGGTTTGGGCTTAACCTTCTGCCTGCCACTCCTGGGGCTGCTGTCCACTAAGGAGTTCTGAAGAAGACAAGTACATTGGTCTTTAAGATATTATGTCACTTGTACTTTGTGACACAACTGCCACCTCCACCATGTGCTCCTGACAATGATTTGCTGCCATAGACAAATACAACCAAGCCCTGCAACAGGATGCTTAACTCTGTATTAATGTGAAGTTCCTTTTAAGTTGGTTTCCTTTGCCTTTCTCTCACACCAGGCTTCTTCCTGAGCAACCTTTGTTAACCTCAGTGCATGTAGAAGGCTTGCCAGTCAGCATACATCAGTGGAGACTTCAGAGTCAGACCCATAAGCCTGCTTGTCAGAAAAGAAAGGAGGGGGACTAATGCTGCTCTCAAGACTTCCCAGCTGTGGACCACCCAGACTTGATGCTCCAGCTCAGGCTTCAAGTACATTCCTGCACTTTCCACTAAAACTCAACATACAACTGCAGCAGAGGGAGTTGCTAGAAGGAGGTTGCTAGAAGGAGGTTCTTGGTGGCCATGCCATGGCACTGATATCTCCAAAATACTTGGGTCTTCTGCTGCTACTGGGATACACGTTCACTATTAGCCTCTCATAGGCTCTCTTCCTGGTGGCATGCCTCAACTTCAACCGCCACTGAGGCTGCACCTTTACTCATGTCCCTCCTGAACTGGCTCCTGTGGAGGGGACCTATCTACAGTTCTGCCCTCTGAGACCTGCTGCTTCTGGGACCTGCCCTACACAGAGGAATGTTCTTCCTTGACTTTGGGGACTTCCTAGAGCTGATGGTTATATCTCTCCCAATCTTTCTTGATTTGTATCCTTCTGCAAATGAGAGTCTTAGGTTTTCTTCCTTCTGGGCTCTATTAATGTATTTCTTTGTATGAATTATTGCTCCTATGTTAGAAGTAAAACTCCCACTTTTTGTCTCCCTTCACTTTCTGTCCACTCCAATCTTAGAGGTATGACAACTGGCCAAGATGAGTAGAACTGACTGTCTCATAGTCAGTAGGGGGTCCAGTCTGTGGCATCTCAGTTAGCAAGGACTCCAGTCAACAAAGATGTCAGTCAATGGGTACTCTACCCATTAGGGACACTAGTCAGTGGGAAGTCTAATCACAGGCAGATCCATTCAGCAAGGATTCCTGTGACTCCAGTGAGCATGGGATCGTAGTCAGCAGGGTTTCTAGTTTGTGGGGTCTCCAGTGAGTGGTCTCTACAGTTAGTGAGGCTATCAGCTGGAGGGACTTCACTCAGCTTTGATTTCAAGGACCACAAGTTAGAAGGGAGCACCAGGCCACAGGGACCCCATTCATCTGGTACTCCAGTGGGTATAGACCTGGAATCAGCAGGAGCACCTGTCAGAGCAGACTCTGGTCACCTGGGACTCCAGTCAGTGGCATTGTCCTTTCCAAGCATCTGCTTTATGGATAGGCATTAGAAGTTTCTAGAGATAGAAGCTGTTATGCCCGCCTGGGTCACATGTAATTGCTCTTCCTGGAATTCCTCATCCTGCTCTCCTCTGGGCTGTATAGTGGAGGGAAGCAAGAGGGCACCACAGTGGATTGTCTCATATGTGTTTTTCACAGAATTTTAATAAATGTGATGTTCATGAATTACGGCCTCAGGGAATTATTTTTTATTAATTAAAATTAATTAATTTATATCCCAATTGCTGTTCCCTCCTGTCTCCCCTCACATAGCCCCCCTCTCCTTCTATTCTGAGAAGGTGGCCTCTGGGAACCACCCCCCATGGCACATCAAGTCTCTATAGAATTAGATGCATCCTCTTTCACTGAGGTCACACAAGGCAGCACTGTTGTGGAATGATTACCATAGCCAGGGTGCATCTTTAGGGTCCCATTGAACTACTTTTGGGTCTCTCCTAACTGGCCATCAAGGTGTGCAGTCATCATTTTGGTAATGGGTTGTTAGAGTTTTGCTGACAATCAACCCTACAGCTTGCGGAAAAGAGACTTTAAAGAGTTATTAATGTCCGTTTAACAGTGCCAAGTCATTAAAATGCCCCCTGAGAGTCTCGAACCTATGCTGCTACGAGAGAGGAATATAGATCCTTTGTGATCTTCAGATATAATAGACATTTAGCAATTTCAAGAATGACCAATGGGAACATAGGTGCTGACAAATAGTTCTACTTCTGCAGAGACACACATGGGAGCCTGATGAAGTCCTGTCATGTTGGGAATCAGAAGTGGCAGGAGAAGAGTTATAGCTAAACATGTATGTAACTACAAAGAAAAAAAGGACATGAATTTGAAAAAGAGCAAGGTCTATATGGGAGGGCATAGAGGCAGGGAAGGAAAGGGGATTTGATTATATTACAATCTAAGTCAACTTTTAAAAATTCAAAAACCTAAGCCCTGGGCTGAGCATGGCATGAACATGTACCTGCTCTATGACGTTGACTGACTGGATGTCTATGTTGCTGGATTCCTTATGCACATTATGCAAGGATTCCATGATTCCCGTTATACCAAGCTATATTTTTTTAGATCTTGGGTTTGCCAAGATAGTCCTATGAGGCCTGACACAGGGTTTTTCAGCTAGTCAGACTATCTAAGGGCTTCCCAACAATCAGTCTTGGGAGAAGGATATGTAGCAAAAGAGAGGAGCATAGATGTCCCATGTGACAGGATGGATTCCTCTTCTGAGACCATGAGGAAACCTTGTTCCTTGGCTTTATTCCTCTGCCAATCAGAGTAGGTCTCCCACTTGGCCAGTGTTACTGTCATAGGAAGACCCAACTTACAGTTTCAGAAGCTCAAGTTCAATATGGGAATCTCAGATCAACTTTACCATTGCACAGGTTCTGCATGACCATGGGAAACTGAACAGACTGCTGACTTCGTGGGACCAATGTCCCAGAGAAGTCCCTTCTGCACATACCCAGACAAGATGCAACCGAAGAAGGTGTGCTGGTCAACCCGTGTCAGTGAGGCACAATGCCTGAGTTTGTCCACTTACAACAGAATGTGATGTATTGAGCTGTTTGTGGCTTCAGACCATACGTGGCTGGGAACAAGTGTTAGGACCAGGCTGTTCTCACAGCAGCCAGTAAGCCAAGAGTGGCTGGCTCTTGTACAAATGCTGCTTTCCTGAGAATCCATAAATGGATTCACCCAGTCACTAGATGGGAGTCTCCAGGACCTGACTACCCACTTTAGGCACCATCCGTGCACAATACTGCAGTAGGTACTATTCAAAGCATGAGGCTTAGGTCACTGGAGATCTAAATCCTCCTTCCTGCTTTGGCTCCCACAGACTCCTGTGCATCTCATAATGTCCAATGTGCTTAGTCTTTCCAGTTCCAGATTTGCTTAAAAGTTCTTGTCCATTGGTTCCCCTGAGACTCTGTGAACTCTTCCTGTGAACTTCTATAAAATAGAAGTTATTGATGTCTGTTCTACAGTTTTATTGCTGTGAAATGACATCATGATGATGGAAACTCTTATAAAGGACAATATTTAATTGGGGCTGGCTTACAGTTTCAGAGGTTTAGTCCATTGTCAATCTTCATGACTGGAAGCATGGCAGTGTACAGGCAGACCTGGTGGTATTGGAGGAGCTGAGAGCTTTATATCTTGATCCAGAGGCAGCAGAAAGAAACTGTGTACCACACTGGCATTGCATGAGCATAAGGGTCCTCAAAGACTGCCCCATAGTGACACACTGGCATTTCATGAGCATAAGGGTCCTCAAAGACTGCCCCCACAGTGACACACTTCCTCCAACAAGGCCAAACCTGCTCTAATAATGCCACACCTAATGGTGCCATTCCCTATTGGTCAAGCATTCTACACATGAGTCTAGGGGGCCAAATCTACTCAAACCACCACAATGTCCATAGTACAGAGGTCCTGGGCAAGCATTCCATCTCCAAAATGAGAAGTAAAGGATAGCAAAGCTAGCGATGCAGACATTACCTCCCAGAATAAGATGCCATCATTTGGGGCACTCAAGAGTATGACTTGTATTCAAAGATCTGCTTGACATTCCCAGTTTCTGTGATAGCAAGAGCGTGTGTGTGTGTGTGTGTGTGTGTGTGTGTGTGTGTGTGTGTGTGTGTGAGTGTGTGCACAGAAGTCAGAGAACAACTTTGGTGTCAGTGCTACAGCATCATCCAGTCTGTTCTTTTTAATTTTGGAGACAAGTTTTCTTACTAGCCTGGCACTTATTCAGAAGTCACCAAGTTACTAGTCTGTGGGACAGAGCCCTCCGGTACCCTGGGGTTACAAGTGCATCATCACACTGAGTAATTGTTTTTACATGGGTTCTAGGGATCAAAATCTGGTCCTCATGCTTGCAAGGTAAGTGTATTATCACTTCACTGTATCCTCAGCCCTGAAGATAATTTTAAACAAACACTTATTGTCCCCAGTACCATGAGGGAGGGATGTGTGTCTTCCACTCCTTACAGTAGATATAGCTCTAAACTGAGACAACACAAAAGACTGTCATCAAAATCACTTGGTGACCATAGTTCTCCTGTTCCCTAAGTACCAATGAGTTAGTTGCTTGTGGGTCTTTTCTAGTCTTTGTATTTCTAGACTATTCCCAGGCACAGTGCCTATATGCATGAGAATTCCATTATTTTTTTCTTGGAGAAGTGAATGCTGTGGTGCAGAAACATAAAGACCTCAACAAGCAGAACAACCATAGCAGATAAGTCAGGAACGAGTTACTTCAGTGGGTTTCAGTAAATGTAAAACTAGTCACACTTAGTAAACCAGGAAACAAAGTTATAGTGTTTTAGCTTAAAAAAAAAAAAGAATATAATGAGTACATGTGTTTATGCATGTGTATTTGCATGCATTCATATAAAATACAAGCAAGAGCACAAAGAGACATTACAGATTGTGTTTATCTTTGAGTAGATGATTGATACTTTAACTTGTTAATACTGGATGGTAGTAAAACAGTATACGAGGTTGTATAAGAGACAAAACCATGAAGAGCTTTCTTTGGGGATGGGCAGAGTCAGCTAGCCCCTAAAAGCCACACCAAGCTCTTTTGGTTTTAGTGAAGAAGGTGGTGTGTGCCTTTAGTTTCTCAGCTGCTCTGAGAGATTTAGAGTGGAAGTTGGAAAGTCAGTTAGGAAGGTCATATAGGTAGGAAGGTCCAGGTGAAGAACTTGTATTAAAACAGAGAAAATAAACTTAGGAGAAGAGCATGGATTTGAAGTCAGTTTTGCAAGGGGCAACTGGGTTTCCTGAAGGTTGAGCATAGGATGAGAACATTGAAGACAGCCCTCCATGGGTTGCTAGGTGTTGGGACCACAGAGCTGTGTGTAGAAGACAGAAAATAGAAGAACTGGTTTGGGGAAAGGGCCATGCTTTAGCTGTTTCAAATCTGAGACATGATTCACTTCATTTGATGAAGTCTAAAGGAATATCTGGTGAGGTTACAAACTTCTCAGTTTCTGGTATCAGAGGATGACAAACAGCTGAGACAATTCAAAGAGGCTGTGGGCAGGATGGAAGGGTAAGGGCAGGGTGGAAGGGTAAGGGCAGAGTGGAGGGGTAAGGGCAGGATGGAGGGGTAAGGGCAGGGTGGAGGGGTAAGGGCAGGGTGGAGGGGTAAGGGCAGGGTGGAGGGGTAAGGGCAGGGTGGAGGGGTAAGGGCAGGGTGGAGGGGTAAGGGCAGGGTGGAGGGGTAAGGGCAGGGTGGAGGGGTAAGGGCAGGGTGGAGGGGTACGGGCAGAGTGGAGGGGTAAGGGCAGGCTCCAGTGCAGTCCACTCTGTTTCAGAACTGTCATGCTAGGAAGAGGCTTGCATAAAGCAGGAGGAACATAGAAAAATGGAGGTTGCTGGAAGCCAAAAGATGGTTTTGAATAGGGATCTTTCAAGTTTTTCAATTTAACAATCCGTTTTGCCCAAGGAATTTTTAAATGACCCAAGTTACACAAAGATATATAAAATAGATATAGAAATCAAATATTTACTAATGATAAATCTTAATGAAGTCATTTAAAATAGTTCTTTGTTATGTATAAAATTAGTCATTTATTGAAGATAATGAAATTTGTGTATTGATAGGATAGATACACTTGCCTATTTTACATGAAGAATTTAATCTTGGCTAAATAAATAATAAATCCCATGGTACAGGGCATTGTCAACATTTTCAGAGTTGGTGGATATTTTGATTTTTAAACCCTGAAAGATGATATCACAACTTTGCATAAATACATAGCAGACAATGGTAAAATTATATTTAGGACCATTTCATAAGTTATTAGAAGTTCTGTCCTAATGCAAAGCCAGAATTAATTTAACTCACTTTTTTAATGAAACTTTAGCCAGAATCTGAGTGAGTAATTCTTTAAAAAGTGAACATCCTAACACATTTCAATCCACAGATATGAGAGATGACACAAAAAAATTAGAATCTTTGTTTTCATAATTACGTTGTTCTGTCGCTAGGAGAGCAGAAAGCTGTGGGCAGTGAAGCAGTACTGCTGCTGATGTGCAGGGCTCTCTAACCTGAGCCCAGCTGTTTGAGGCATCATTGACTGACGTCGTGTGGAATGACATCATGCAGTCCGTATGTCACATGTTTACAACCATGACTGCAGTGCAGTTGCCCATCAACACTGCTGAGTGCTGCCGGAATAGCTCAGATTCCTTACATGTGCGCCTTTAAGTTAATTTTAGGTCACTGCACGCTTGCTCGGAAATCTTCCACTGTTGCCCATATTTTTGTGATCTTCATAGTTATGTGACTCTATATGGGGTTGTGACCCACAGTCTACACAGCTGACTGACATGCAGTGAACAATTCTCAAAAAGAAAATGTGGAGTAAAGGGACAGTGATTTTTCTCTGATTTGTTTTAAAAGTTATTACAAAGTGATTGATCTGCTGTGCATGATACTTTATCTCTCCTGGTTTCCTAAGTGGGTAAGGAACATAGAGATAACCACAAAAGAACAACTAAATGCTCTGTTGTGCTTTTCTTCGTGTTTAAACAAAATCCTTCAACTTTGTATATCTAAAAACCCATTTTGAAGATTTCCATATGTAATTTTACATGAGAAGGATGATTGAGAGTGAGTTTTCATACTTATTTTTTTCCCGTGACAAACGTGATCTTCTAAATAACAAACCAGTATTCCACAAAGGAAAATGAGAGGAGGACAGTTTCAAATCAAAAGAAAACAATTGCAGATAGTACAAAGATCTATTCTGATGTCCCATCCAGTTCCTGTTGTCAACAGCTTACATTAGCATGTTAGGTTCCATCTACTTCCATCAGAAGTAGTGCTTCATGTTACAACTAATACAAATAGATCAGTAGCAGCTAAAGATGGAGATATCATTGTTCACTTATCTATAGCTATCATATCTATCATCTATTCATCTCTCATTGTCTTAGTCAGGGTTTCTATTCCTGCACAACATCATGACCAAGAAACAAGTTGGGGAGGAAAGGGTTTATTCAGCTTACTTCCACATGGCTGTTCATCACCAGAGGAAGTCAGGACTGGAACTCAAGCAGGTCAGGAAGCACGAGCTGATGCAGAGGCCATGGAGAGATGTTTCTTACTGGCTTGCTTCTCCTGGCTTGCTCAGCCTGCTCTCTTATAGAGCCCAAGACCTCCAGCCCAGGAATGGCACCACCCACAAGGGGCCCTACCCCCTTGATCACTAATTGAGAAAATGCCCCACAGCTGGACCTCATGGAGGCACTTCCCCAACTGAAGCTCCCTTCTATGAAAACTCCAGCCTGTGTCAAATTGACACACAAAACTAGCCAGTACACTCATTGATCTATATCTATTTAATTGTTCTCTCATCTCTCATCTACCTATCCTGTATCTATCACCTACATATCATATCATATCTATCTATCTATCTATCTATCTATCTATCTATCTATCTACTTACCAACCTATCTATCATCTATCTGTCTATCTATCTGTCTGTCTATCTATCTATCTATCTATCTATCTATCTATCTATCTATCTACTTACCAGCCTATCATCTATCTGTCTGTCTATCTATCATCTATCTATCTGTCTATCTATAATCTATCTTATGAATTCATTTTTTTTTGAAATGTCTTATTATGTGACCGAGGCTGTGCTGGGTGGGATTCACTATGTTGCCTAGGCCACTATGTGGCCTCAAACTCATAGCAATCCTCTTGCTTTATTCTCCCAGGACTGGGACTGCAGGCATACCTACCATGCCTGACCAGACAGTTTTAAATGCTGTGTCGCTATTAGTTTTTCCTCAAGATTTGGTCAGTTTTGAATCTCTGTAATGTTATGCTGAAAACAATATTCTACTGCCATCTACTGTCCCAAATTATTTCTCGGTTTTGATTTCTAAGATTTTGTTTTCTTATTCTTTCTAACATTTTATAGCTATAGACTTCCTTTCAGTTTAATCTTCCACAACTCCTCCCACCTCCCCCCACCAAAAAAAAACGACTAACACACTGAAGCTTAGAGAGGCAGCAGTGACAACCCATGAGTTCACTCAGATTCAGCACACATTGCTTAGCCCTCTCAAGTAGAAAAAGGGTCCTGGAGATGTAAAACGAACGGGGCAAAATCAGCTTCTGCGAGGATCTCTGAATCTAACAGAGAATCCATGAGACTATTCTAACACAATTCTATAGGACAAGTCCTCCCAGGGAACACAAGGGAGAGTGCTTCAGATTCAAAACGAGAAAAAGGAATAAGCCAAGCTCTAGGGACAGTTTCTTGACTGAACTAGTCTTAAATTATCAGTAGAAAGAAACAATGTGTGCCGGGCGGTGGTGGCGCACGCCTTTAATCCCAGCACTTGGGAGGCAGAGGCAGGCGAATTTCTGAGTTCGAGGCCAGCCTGGTCTACAGAGTGAGTTCCAGGACAGCCAGGGCTACACGGAGAAACCCTGTCTCAAAAAAACCAAAAAAAAAAAAAAAAAAAAAAAAAAAAAAAAAAAAAAAAAAAAAAAAAAAAAAAAAAAAAAAAAAGAAACAATGTGAATAGAAAACAAACTGGTAAGAAGAACACTCGAGAAATTACATGCGGAACAAAAGTAAGACGACTATCATATATGTGAGAAGAATGTTCTGAGTGGAAGACAACAGAAGACGGTGGGTGAGGACAGACATGCAGCTGAGACCAGACGTGAAGGAATGTGCTTATCTCCTTCAGGAAGCACAAAGTTTATCTTTGTGATGATGGAGGACCAGTGAGAAGCATTGCGTTTTACTTTTTCTTAGAGAGACATAAACATAAGGCCCCCCAAGACAAGCTAAAGAACTGATTCTATCCACATCCAATTTAGTGAACCAACAAGCTTATTGAGTTATATGAAATTTAACTTTATCTGAGGCGTTACTTACAGCACCATGGATGAGGGATTACTTACACAAAGCCTGGGTAATGAGTTACTTACAACAGCATCCATGTATGGCCCCCAAACTGTTATACCATTGAAAAGAATGACCTCCTAAAAGTTAGATTTTTACATCCTGAATATTCCAAAGACCACAGGGAAGTAGGATAGAACTTCTGGTATACTCCAAAGACCACAGGCAGCCAGGACAGAATTATGTATCTGGAAGGGGCAGAGGAGAGGAAGTGGCTCTTGTCTAAGACAAGGGTAGAACGTCCCTTTCCCTTTCTTCAAGGGAATGTTAATAGGCTCTGTCTTGTGTGGGGAATTTCACCTGCATTGATTAAGAAGGTAACTATAATTATGTCCTGCCTGGGAGAGTATTTTCTAACAGGCATGTAAAGAGATTGCTGGGATGTATCGAGTCACAGTATTTTAGTAAGATGTAAAAAATGGATGTACAAGTGATCAGTGAAGAGGCAGCTGAGACAGGATGGAATAGAAATTCTAGACACTGGGAAACAAATGAATGGCACATCTCTAATTACTTGACCACAACATAGAAGCTAAAGAATCAAGGATTACCTTGGAGTTTAAGTGACCAAGTTGATGGGGGTGCTGCCTGCCCACAGTGCTATTTACAACACACAAGATGTTAAACATTACAAATCAAGAAAAAAAAATAAGGAAATGTTCACCATTACATTATTGAGTAGGAGGAGTCTGAAGTAGAAAGGAACAGGATGTGAGTGAGAGGAATAACGGGAAGTTGTGTGAACGGGGAGAGGCTGAGAGGGAAAGCCAAGTGCTATTACCCCAGCACCTGGAATACTGACACAGGAGGAACAAGATTTGGGGCCAGCTTGGACTGTAAAATTGTCATTGCCTCAAACACACACACGCACACACACACACACACACACACACACACACACACACCACAATCAGAAGGCCTTGGAAGGAAAACACAACCTGTAAGAAATAAAACTTGGGTTACCTGATATTTTGCTTATCGGTTGGCCTGCAGGCTCTATGCATCAATGGGAGGGAAATTCTCAGTGACAGATGACAAAGACTGTGTGCGTGTGCGTGTGTGCACACAGACATTCATGTTCATCCATATAAGACTATGTGTAGGGGAGGCTGTGAGAGAGTCTGTGGAATGTCCTTAAGAGGAACTAAGCTAGGCTGTGGTGGCACACGACTTTAATCCCAGCACTTGGGAGGCAGAGGCAGGTGGATTTCTGAGTTCGAGGCCAGCCTGGTCTACAGAGTGAGTTCCAGGACAGCCAGAGCTATACAGAGAAACCCTGTCTTGAAAATACAAAACGAGGAACTAGTTCACTTAGACTGGATTCCTCCATGTGATATTGTGTCTATGGTGATAATTTTTGACCAGTTACTTTTGATTTGAGTAAGTTGTTTATTTATTTGCTTGGTCTCACATTTTAGCCCAGGCTGGCCCAGAATTAACTGTGAAGCCTAGGTTATTGGATTTGAATTTATTATAATCTTCCTGCTACCTGCTGACTCTGACTGAGCAATTGAAACTTTAAGCTAGAGATTCGTAAATTAACCTTTTCATCAAAGGCTGTGGTTAACTGTTTTAGAAACTAAATCAAACAACCCTGAAGTTATATTTTGGAGTCATCTTGTTATACAGAAAACTTTTCACATTTTATTTTGGATAGTATGTCAGGTTGTAGGATCAGGAATGATTTTAGACAAGAAACGAGATCTAAACTATTGAAAAAGGTCTTACCAGGAAGTGCTCTCATTCTCTCACAGCACAAGGAATTTTGTGAAGTTCACCTCCAATTGCCTTTTGCATTTATAAATTAGTTTATGGAGTCAGATAAACAAGGACCAGGCTCAGATCCAGGTATATACCTTTGGAGTGTAAAAAATTATCTAATAATAATTGCCTGATGTTGTATTTTATGCCTGCCATGTGGTATGATGGCTCTAGTCATCAATTAGTTTAGCTTTTGTTATTTTTACCTTGAGAAATAAACTACATCTTATCCCCCTTTGAGCCGACAGAACTAATTAATTAGTACAGTATCTTTCAGAGATTCTGAATAGTCAATAATCTTTGACCAGCTTGATATTAAGGAGCTCCACTCCACAATACTCTGGAAATTGCATCATGAGAGTGAGGACATATTATATACAGTCTAAAATTATTCATTAAGACACCATTAACTCATTTAATTGGTAAAAATATGACTTTTCTACATAGAACTTAGCCAGCAAAAATATTTTCATTACGTTTGAAAGCCTTTAGGTCCTAATCGAGGACATGAGCACCACACTTGTCCTGTGGGCAATCGACCTTGCTCAACATGTATGCCTCTGCGGGGTTTTGGAAATGAAGTAGTGGTTTCTGCGAAGTTAAGGCTGGCTAGTGATATTCTTTGGACTCTGGGACAGATCTTTGCAGCGTCCTAGTAACTACTTGTGTTGGGAGCATCATGTGTAAGAAAGAGATACCACTAAGCGCTTTCCAATTCTTTAAGATGACATGAGGTTTCAGAAGACTTCGGGTGCAGGGTAAAAGGTGAACGTTCTGGTTGATCTGTCCCAGGCCACCACTGACCCGGCACTGAGGATTTGTTTCTCTCAGTGCCACTCCTGGCTGTTGTCCCACCCTCCCTGCTACAAGTGAAGATTCTCAGGGGCAGAAGCTAGCTCAGGACTTGGAGGGGGAGGGAGGATTTCAGTTGCTGGTGCACGCTGACACGTGATTTTATTTGAAAAAACAAAAACAAAAAAACCCAAAAAACAAAACAAATCCTGTGTGAAGTAGATAGAAAGGGTAGTAGTAGAAAGAGTAGGGAACGCACTAACTGGGGCAAAGGGAACTGCAGTTATCAACACCAAAGCTACTCAGATTAGGAGACAGCCTCCGCAGCCTACAGTGAGCCACTGGGACCTGTTGGTAACTCAGCCTGAAACACCCGAGCACAAAATATTTGCGTGTCTATGGCAGCAAGAGTCAAGGTCCAAAGGTGGATCAGGGCAGGAAGTGCAGTATCTGCCTGTGGAAGCGGACAGTGACTCCAGGTTTGAGCCCACAAGTTCTTAGGGCCCATCATTTATTCACCGGCCACTGGGAAGTCCCAGGCATGGAGCTTGGAGGAGTGTAGCTTTAGCAATGCTCCTGACACTACGTTAATTTAGGGCAGAGCACAGGCTGGCGCTGGAGCGTCCACAGGTGTGTGTGCAGGGCTGGGCTGGCGGCGACCTGGTGGGACCGCAGGCGGCTGGAGGCACAGGCACGCCCACCCTGGCGGTGAGCCCGGGGCGAGCCTGAGCTCCGCAGCCCGGGTGACCGGGCAGGTCGGGGCGGTGCGCTCTGAGTCACCGGAATCAAGGTGTGGCCGGAGCGCCGCTCCCCCGCCGCCAGCCCCGGGGCCGCGTCTTCTCGGGAGCCGCCTCTTCCTTTAGTCCTGGTGTCAGCGCTCGCAGGACCACTCTCCGCCGCTGCTCCTACCCCGCGTTCCTCCGCTCCGCGCCTGCAGCCACCGACGACATGCTGCGCTGCGGCCTGGCCTGCGAGCGCTGCAGGTGGATCCTGCCCCTGCTGCTGCTCAGCGCCATCGCCTTCGACATCATCGCGCTGTCCGGCCGCGGCTGGCTGCAGTCTAGCACCCACATCCAGACATCCTCGCTTTGGTGGAGGTGTTTCGACGAGGGCGGCGGCAGCGGCTCCTACGACGATGGCTGCCAGAGCCTCATGGAGTACGGTGAGTGGCCGCCGCCTCCGGGAAGCCCTTGGGGTCCTAAGCTGTGCTAGCAGCTGGGACCGGTCTTTAAGCGGTCAGGGGTAGTGGCTGTTTCAAAGTCTGCTTAGAGTTCAAACTTTAGAAGCAGCAGTTTTGGGTGACCCAAATCAGGCTCAAACCTGAAAGAGACTAGTCCAACTCATTTAAAAACAAGGTTTCTCAAGTTACCTGTGCAAGCTTATGTTAGCCATTGCAAAGTAAGTATAAAAATAAATAATATGCCAGGGTGGATTCATTTCATTTCATCTAAGTTAAACTATTTTTTTAAAAAAATCTTATGAGAAAGTCCTTTCAGACAAAGTAGGAGCAGTTATGATTTCGATAGATATTTCAGTATCTTAGCTGTGGAGCTGTTTCATGTTCACTCTTGTCCTGGGGAGTGGCCTTAGTTGAAAGTGACTGTTTAAGAGAGTTTATCAGAATCTGACTTAAAATCAGGGAAGTAAACACTTCATTGAGCTGGCTCTTTTAACACATCGAAGGAGAACTCCGTTTGCCTCTGCCTGGGAAAGGCCCCAAGTACTTGATTTATAAGTCACTAGTAGTCTTTGGGGGGGGGGGCATTTTCTTCCTCAAGCCAACATCCCTCTTGTTTAGGACAGAGACAGTAGTGACTAGCAGTGTGTACAAGCAAGGGAGAGAAGAACTATAGCCAAGGCAGGCTTTACTGATCAGTTTGGCCCCCTTGAAGGAAACAAGTTCCTTTTTTGTTTTCATTCATTTTCTAGATTGACTATAACTTGATTCTTTTCCTGAAGCACCCAGGACTTCTGCCAGACGCTCTTTGGCTTGGGTTCTGGGCCCTGTATCAGCTCCTTATCAGCTTATTCTCCCTGTAGGAACTTCCCCAGACTGGGAGGCAGGTAGTAAAACGAGAAGACTGAAGAAGTTCCTGCTTTCTTTAAGACCTGTGCTCTCCCTAAAGACAGATGCAAATGCTTGGCTTAAAGAACTTTCTACTGCTTCAAATCTTTTAGGTTCTTACCGGCAAAGGTTCTTACCGGCAATGTGTTGCCTTGGAATATCCCAGCTGTTTCTTAAAATGCATTCAAACTCAGTCTTGCAGGGGATGTAAGAGGTAGGCTTGTGGGTTTTTAAAATAGACTTTGGTAATTATAGCTCACTCCAAGGCTGATACAGACCCAAGGAAAACTCGGTAGCAGAAGTCAGCCTGCAGAGGCAGGATCAACATTCTTACTGGGACATGATCTGGCCTGCAAGGCCCTCTTGTGAAACTCACACAATACCATCTCCCTGTTTCTTGCCTTGTAGGGTAAGCTCATCTTTTAGGGTGTGCCTGCTCTAACCTCAGGCTGATATGTCACTGTGTGAATGGAAGGGAAAGGGCAAGCTTTGTTTCTCGGTTGTTTCTTTAACCAAGAGTCTGAAGCATCAGCTTTTTCCCACTGCGCTGTTTCAATTCACTATAGAAATCAGCCTTGGAAAACCTCCATTTCCCTAATGAATCTTAAAAATGTATTACTTTCATGATGAAGTACCTGGTTCTCACCTGATCTAGGATAAGTGTGAAAGCGACTTAACACCTCAGGGGAGTTATTCCTATCTCCTTCTCAAAGGTAATTAAGTTCCCATAATGTGGAAGTCGGGCAGTGGTGGTGCATGCCTTTAATCCCAGCACTTGGGAGGCAGAGGCAGATGGATTTCTGAGTTTGAGGCTAGCCTGGTCTACAGAGTGAGTTCCAGGACAACCAAGGCTACACAGAGAAACCCTGTCTCAAAAAAAAAAAAAGTTCCCATAATGTGGTAGACAGCTCTTGCTCAACACCCGGATACATATCACCAATGGAAGACTGGTCTTAGTGTCACTCTGTGGAGCCATCTGTGATGCCCCATCTCCTCAGCATTCTAACAGGGATGAGTCAAAATGCTTCTCAGCTTCTCATTCTGCCCACTCTGTGTTGACTGATCATCAGTGTACTACACAACTACAAACAAATGGCTGTCTACACTTTAGGGTGATGGTCTCGGCAGGTGAGAACTCTGTAGAGCTCCAGAAAGCTTTAATAGGACCTTGCTAAAAACAGTATGCTTGCATGCGGTCACACGGTATGGAATGTATGTGTTCCCACAAAGCAGGAGCACTGTCTTGTATGGCAAGGAACAGGAAGATAGGTCTGTTTAAACCATACCAATATATAGGACTGAGCATGTGTGCCTTTCCCTCTAGAACGTGCCTTCAGGATCCTTGAAAATGTTTATTTGAAGCTATTAACAATGCAAAACTTTCATGATGAAGTGTTTGATGATTGTGTTTTGCTGAATGATATTCATAACAGTAATACATTTATTTTGGTAGTAAGTACCATTCTTGGCAATGCTGATCATAATATTAAATAATATGCATATTTTATAAAGGTCAATAAATTCCTAGGAATTAATAAATATATTCTTTACTATTATTGTTAAAAATTTTGACAATAATAATTCATTTAGTTTCCTACATACATACATACATATATACATACAGAAATCAATAAATAAATAAGCCAAGTTAGACCCTGAGTGTTTTGTCATGGTGGCAGCTTAATTAACATTTATCTTAGCAAATACTTGCTTGAATGTTTGGCTTATATTTGTCGAGAAGAAAGTGAGAATCTAGATTTGCAATTGAAGTGATCATTCAAGTTTCTCCTATAAGCCAAACTTAGCATTAAACTTGAGTGAGTGTGCACATACTGTTTTTGCAATGCTAGGACCTTCTTTTCCAGTTTAGAGAAGATTGTGACAGGGAGTTATTTTAAGCTTCAACTGCACAGACTTCAGATCCCAGGCAAGCTCTGGCGTGTCAGGGTGGAGGATAAAGGGATGAGGTATGCACTGGGAGGAGGAGGAGGAAGAGGAGGGGGAGGAGGTGGAGGAGGAGGAGGAGGGCCTTGGAAAGTCAGTGGCTGGAATTCATCTCTGAAGAACAGAACCACAGTTTTACCAAAGACATCCCTTAAATTCCTCAGATGGACACAGTATTTTTCCTAGACACTGCTTTCCCAGAAGTCAAGGGATCGGAGTAGTCGATGAAATTAAGTGCCCTGGTTCCTAAAAGTGCAGGACATGAAGAAAAATAAGCACAGAGTCAATTATTTACATTAGCCTAAATTCACCAGAAAAGCCTTCATTCTGGGATGATGCTCTTCCAGCTTTGTGGGAAGTGGGGGAAGTTTGCTGGTGGGGTGGGGTGGGGTGGGAGCTGTTATTTTATGACGTTAGACTAGTAGATAGATTTCATATGGTGGCATGTACACATGTCCATATTCTTAACAGCAAACTTAGGTTTCATCCACTCCTTTGATGTATATCCATTTGAAATATAATTGATATGTAAACTCTAGGCATTAAGCCCATGGTGCAGGCTAGCCTAACATCTCTTTGTTCCTGTAGCACCCAGAGAACCTCAGTGTCTTGGGAAGGACTTCACTTGGCTCTGCTCTAATAACACAGACCTCTGGACCTGCAGGACTAGAGAGGACTTAAGGTGCTAGAGTTCCAGTTTTCACCAAAGCCCCACAATTAGTATCTACAACTAAGCAGCTTTTTTTTTTTTTATTTGAGGCCTTAACTCTGGCCCTGGACAATGCTATTTGTACACATTTATATCTTCTATGTAGACTGAGAAGAAATGTGTTCCCTGCCATTCCTACTGTCCAGCATTCTTCCAACTGATAGATTTGAAATATTTGAGGGTCTGTTGGCTGCAATAGGGTGTAGTTTCCCATTCCTTACGTGAGTTCTGAAAAAAACAATGGTACTGAGCCACCACATGTTGGGCTTTGAGAGAGAGTGTCAAGTGTGTCTGGCTGCTCCAGCAGCTGGAATGCCTTGCCTGTGGCTCTCCTGCCATTTCTCTATTAGGCCAGTCATTCCTTATTGCCTTCCAGAACTTCTGCAGGATGATGGCTTGGCCCTGTATACAATGAATTTTATAGGTCTGTTCTTGATCCTCCTCTGGAGTTTTGCTCCTCCAGAGTTACAAATCAACATCATGGGAAAATCACTGGGCACAGGAGTCTCAACTCAGCCATGCTTAGAACCTTCAATGTAGCAAGTGTCCAGGAATGGCAAGCAGGGCAAGTTTCGGGTGTTGTTGGAAAAGCTTCCAAATGATGCCCCAAATAATGCCATTGCCTTTATCTTCCTACTGAATATGCAAAGCAGTATTTTTATATGTCACATTCACCCATGTTTACCTACTTATGTGTAAGGTCTTTTGGTTTTGAAAATATTCAGATTTTACTTCTGCCTATGAATGGCATAGAGAACCTCACAGAAGCAGTATAATAAACATCTGATCGGAACTCTGCTCCTCTGTGTGGGACCTTTGATAATGCTCACTGAAGAATGGATGATCTAGAAAGGGACCCCACTTCAGTTTGATGACAACATTGGTGCCCACAGAGTCTTAAGCAATGGAATGGACCACACAACTGTTTTGGTCTGTTTAGTCTGCATGTAAACTCAATGAAAAATATAGCAAATCCTTAGGAAAGCATTAATTTGAGGGGGAAGGGGGAAGGGAAATTAGTGAGCTTCCAAAACTTACAGATTAGGACTGACTGTCAGCAATATTTTCCCTTTTCCTTGGTTTCTTCCATAGCATAAACTTTACAAAGTAGTACCTAGGAAACAAACTTAGGCCATACCCAGAATGCATTCAGGGAACAGTAGATTGCTCTTTCTATGAGGAAAGGAAAGCAAACACACAGTTCCTACCCTGAAACACTCGTCTGTCTCCTTGGAGTCCTGCTCGCTTTTGTGGACTCAGTCAAGGGAATCCCCTCCACACCACTAGGAATGGTGGTAAAGTCTGGATAGTAAGGAAGGACAGACACACTTGTGTTCTGAACTGATAAAGATGAGCTCTACCTGCAAACTGCTGAGAACCAGAAAAGCATGAAATAGCAGCTTTAGGACATGTTTTGAAAATGGGTGTTTTCCTTGGTGTTGGTAATTTGAATCATAATGTAAAATATATTATTATACTAGAAATAGTTCCCAGAGGCTTGTATATACTTATAGATGTTAAGCTCCTGGGCAACTGAGTGAGATCAAAAGTACCTGAAATACAAATATTTTAGCTTAAAAAAGAAGAATATAGTGAGAAAGTGATACTAAGGCCTGTGTGGCCAGCGGCCCACTTCTCAGACTGTGCTAGGCCTTAAAGCCCCTGTTGAGACCTGCAAAGGCCAGTCTCTCTATCCTAAAATAAAGTTGCTGTTGACCTGAGAAGACATCTTGCCTTGCTTGGAGAGGTCTGTCATGTATCAGCTACAATCTTTAAAACCATGCCAAGATTTCTGTCTAAATGATAGCTATATGATTCAGTGTGGGTGTTGCCCTGTTGCAAGGAGCAGGTTTTACATGTTCTACAACTGAAGTGGCTTTTCTCAAGGGAAAATGTTGCTTCATTTTCCATTTTGATTTTCTTTATACTCAGCATTTTAAGTAAACAAGACATTAGCTAATTGGTTTAATAGGGAAAGTGCCCCAGGTGGTTCATTGTAAGTACAGCTTCACCTACGGATAGGAGACATGTATATTAGGTTGCTATTTCTTTTATGTAATTCTTTGCACATTCCTGAAATTAAGAGTGGGTTATATTTCAGCCAAATGTCAGAGAGAAAAATCACATTAGTAACCTGTCTATATTAATCTAATTTTCCCCAAGTGTACAGGTAAAACGAATATGGCAGTATTACACAGAACTTATTTAGTTAGACTTTCAAGACAGTCTGTGATTATAGAAGTAAAGTTATTAAAATATGTTCCTCATTATGAAATATTTCTGTTTTTCCTAAAAATTGTGTTTGAATTCTCTGTGTGCTTATGTAGATTGGGCTGCCTTTTCTGGCTTCATAGAGGGAAATACATTTTGCTTTTGTGAATATAATGATTGATTTTTATTAAACTTAATGGTTGGCAGTAGTTATATAGACAGACAGACAAATAGACTGTTGATTTCAGGTCAAATACTGAAGCCTCTAAGCTTTTGAGGGTAGCCCTGCTTTCATTTTATAGATGTTTGTCATCTACACTCTTATTCTCAGCCTTCAGTATGCTTATAGAAGGGAGACCAAGGAAGAGCAGAGATTGAGGGCAGGGGCAGGGGAGTAAAACAGAATATTACATTTTTATTATATACAGAGTCTAGATTTAATCCCCCTGCCTCCACACACATTAACACACACTACATGAAAACAAGAGAGACTAGAGGGAGGAGACAGAATCATGAGGGTGGATATGAGCCAAGGTACAAGGATCATGTACCTTGTATATGTACATGTGTATGAAAATGTCACAATGAAGCTAGTGTGCAGGAACTAAAACAAATCTTTGGTATGCATGGAAGAACCACAAGGCTATTACCAATCGCACTTTCTGGATCCAGCCTGTTAAGTCCTGATCCAGGAGGTCTAGAGGAAGGCATACGAATCTGCATTTTAAGAAGCACCATTACATAATATGACACTGTGCGCTATGGGCTATATATGCTTAAGGAGATCTGATCAATTAATTGTCTACCAAAGCATAGTCCTTTCTCATTTGAAAATTCCTTTTACACAAAAAGCAAGGCAAAAGGGAGAAAAGAGACATTAATTGTATATTCTGGCTTTAACATTAGTCATGTGTTTTTAAACCAAGATATTGTGTTAACCTCACCCTAAAATTTGTCACTGATCTGACAAGATGAACAAGACTTGGTGGGGGAACTGTAAGAACTGTACCTCTCAAACTGGGTGTAATCATGGAGCGTCTCACCTCTCCTGCCTCCACTGCTGAGGGGTCATTTGTTGGAGAACATGGTATTTGAAGACATATAAAAATGTTTGTTTTCCTTACTCATTTGTTATGCCCCAGTCAGTCATACACCCTGCAGCGAGCCCTGCAAGGTGTGAGGCAGATGGAGAAGGGGACGAATGGGATCTTGCTTAGCCCACATTTTTCAGTAGCAGATAAGGATAGGAAGCTGGGGGTGGGGGGGGGTGGAAGTCTTTAGGATGACACAGAACCTTGCCAGTGTGGGATGAGGTGAAAATCTGAGATTATGAACAGAAGTTATGGGAGCAGAAGAGGAACTTTTTGGACAGAAAGGGCTAGGGAGTTAACAAAGGATGATTTTGACGTGGGGGTGCTTATCCTGACTCAGCTTAGCATGCAGCTAGGCTGAGTCCACAGATGAGAAGACTGGTGTGAGGCTCACAAGGGGCAGGGGCAGAGCCTTTTTGAGCTTTGGCTGCCTCTAAACACCTTGTTTTTTCGAAGTGCTTGTTTGACTCTGAGGACTGAAATGACCAAGTATAATGGAAGTGTATTGTATTGAGCTGTGTCTTAGTTTTGTAAGAAGACCCAAGGAAGGGGCACATAACTCCCCTTTAAAATTCAATGAAAAGTGAAATAAGAGCATGCATAGATGAATGGGTAAACAAAACAGGGGAATAAGTAGAATAAAATTGCCGGGCAGCAAAAAAGAATGAGGTGCTAATTTATGTTATAGAATGGCTCATCGTTAAAAAAATACTTCCTTTGGTGAAAGAAGCCAATCACACCAAGTGACAGAGTGTAAGAGACCATTAGTATGGAATTTGTAGAATACACAAATTAGGAAGACAGGCTAGAGGCTGCCAGAACCTGGGACTGGGGTGGTGAGGGACAGAATGGCTACAGGAGGAATGGGATTCCTTGGGGAAGGGTGAGAATATTATTCTGGAATTGTTAATGGTTATTATGTTAATTCACATAGCTCTCTGAATATAGCACAGTCAACACAAAACTAACACCCAACTATGAGGTCATGAACTTGTAGTAGATGTACTGCATGACTTATAAGTTATATCTTTTTAAACTTATGTGTTGGATTCAAACAGGCTAGAAAGCAAACTGAGTATTTACCATCTATGTATACCCTCACTTCTAAACTAGAAATAAGGATGGTGTGAGCCATAATATCTGTTGTGATGAGTTCGTGCACATCCTGATGTTAACTGAGGGCTCTGAAGGCCTGGTTGGATGTGAAGAGAGGAAGAGTCCATACAAATGGAAGGAGTTACTGAACTGAGGGATTATTGAATGGTTTGTGCTTGTCTGGAGGGTCTCCCTATCTCCTCACTTACACAACAGAAAGACACAAGTCTAGTCCAGCCTGTGTAGGTCTTCAAACTTAGAAATCAATCTGCCTCATCTAATTCATTTTAAGGTTTATGGACTCTTGTGAAATAAATTTTGAATGAAACTAGACATTAATGTAAACTAAGTAGCCATGATTTAAGAGGAAGCATTTCTGAAAGAGTGTGTAATTTGAATTGTTCAGTATGGAGAATGTTTACCATGATAATGTATATTCAAGTCAGTTTTAAAAAAATGGATCTATTTATGTGAAAACAGAGCCAAGAAGCTGAACTTACATTTTAGAGGTGTAAACATTTGTCATCAAAAGTAGGGGGAACAAAACACTATAATAATATTCTCTACATGAATCACCAAGTTTTCCCTTGAAGTGTGGAGTTGCTTAAATATTCCTAACCCTTCACAAGTAAAACCAAATCCCTCCTTTGTCCCCAAACACTTTCCTGGTAGAGAGAAGGCCATATGTGATTTGATTAGCAGATGTAGACGTGGCATGTCTGTCTTACAAGTGTCTTTGTCTCTGTCCTGCAGCGTGGGGACGAGCAGCTGCCGCCACGCTCTTCTGTGGCTTTATCATCCTGGTCATCTGCTTCATCCTTTCCTTCTTTGCCCTGTGTGGACCGCAGATGCTTGTTTTCCTGAGAGTTATTGGAGGCCTCCTCGCACTGGCTGGTAAGACCGAGTAGCATCAGCTCTTCATCTGTGCTTTCAGTGGGCATGGGTAGAATGTTCTATTCCATCTAAATGGAAGACCTTCTGATTTGTCCTTGGAAGTACACCAAGTACAAAGTATCAGAGGAGATATGTGTTTTAGGAATCTGGTCCTTAACCTCCATGCCTTAGACAGTCTTCTGTTCTCTCAATTCAAATGACAAGAGTTGTCTTTCTATGTTTCTCTCTTAAGTAACCCCACCCACTCAAACCCACCCCAGAGACTAGTAATGTGTCTGTTCTGGAAGTACAGTAACATTCCTGGCCTCCTATAAGCTCCATGCTGGCTGAAGGAACCTGAATATCCCCAAATGATTTTACTTGTTGAAGGAGTTTTGTGATCTGGTGATAAGGTGAGGTAGGGAGAAGCTAGACTTAGAATCTACAGCCTAGTTCCTATACCAGGTAGGAGAAATCTGTGGCATAGAGCCTGTGCCAGGGAGTTGACTCAGTCATAGGCAATGTGAAGACAGATGCAGGTAGGTAGACATAGCTCAGAGTACACTTTTATTAATAGAATGCATGATCCTGGAATGAAGGAGTAAGGGCTATTTGAAGTTTCTGGCAAACACCTGTCAAAGTGACATAGTCTCAGCTACCAGTTAGATTTAGAAATGAAACTGAGTCACTAGAGAGATCTCTCAAACAGTCCTCTTCCAGAGGATCCAGGTTCAATTCCCAACACACACATGTTGGATCATAATCTTTTGTTACTCTACTTCCAGAAGATCCAAGCTTTCTTATGATTTCCACAACACTACATGCATGTGGTGCACAGGTAGGCAAGCAAAACACCTATAAAAATAAAATACATAAAATTACAAAAGAAAAAGTAGTAAAACTTGATTTTCTGAGGCCAGAGATGGTATTAACAGGATAAAATTAGGCCTCAACTTATTTTTCAACATATCAACCAAGGACCACAGAGGAAACAGAACAGAACTCCAGCCATGAACTCGGAGAGACAATCTGTATAGCCAGCGTTGGTACTAGGTCAGATGTCCTGCAACTGCATGGGTCCCATAAAATCAAGCTTGAGCCAGGAGAATGATAGCAAGTCCATGTTATGAAAGGAAGGAATGGCGGGAGAGAGGGAGGTCAGGGGATAGGAAGCCACTTTAGTGTTTGTAGAACTCTAGAAACAAGTTAAGATGGTGGAGCAATAGTGAGGACAAGCAAGGGTTTAGCCAAGCTAGATACTCGTGTCATGCAGAATGAGTTCCCATGAGTTTCCTCCGTGGATCCAGGGATCTGTTTCATGCAGCAGCCAGTCATCTAGTATGGCTCATGATAGACGAGATTCCTCTAGCCCCTCTTTAGAGGGATTATCATTAAAGGAAGAAACTTTGTGAATGGGGAGATTGCTATGTGTGTCCTGGATGACTGTGATGAACACCATGACCAGGGGCAGCTTGAGGAGGAAAGGGTTATTATTCTTTGCAAGGTAGAGTCCATCAGAAAGTGAAGCCAAAGCAGCAGTTCAAACAGGAACCAGAGGCAGGCACTTAAGCACAAGTGGAGGAACACTGCTTACTGGTTTGCTCAGTGCTCAGTTTGGTTTCTTACGCAACCCAAGAACCCATGCCCACGGGTGGTGGTGTCCACAGTGGGCTGGGCCTTTCCACTCCAACCATTAGTCAAGAAAGTGCCTCAAAGCATGATCACAGGCCAGTCTGATGAAGGTGTTTCTTTAGCCAAGGTCTCCCTCCCAGAAGACTCTAGGTTGTATTAAGTTGCCAAGCACTCATCAGCACACTCCGCATTCACTCATGTGTTTGTTCACTTGAGCCTCATACTGTGAGCTTATCGTTTTCTTCCCTTTAGCTATATTCCAGATCATCTCCCTGGTGATCTACCCTGTGAAGTACACACAGACCTTCAGGCTACATGATAACCCTGCTGTTAATTACATCTATAACTGGGCCTACGGCTTTGGATGGGCAGCCACCATCATCTTGATTGGCTGTTCCTTCTTCTTCTGCTGCCTCCCCAACTACGAGGATGACCTTCTGGGTAATGCCAAGCCCAGGTACTTCTACCCTCCTGCCTAATGTGGGAGGAAGACCCCCAGAAAAGCCTGCTGCAGTACGGATCTGAGGAGGAAACTGTTCTCCAAGGCACAAGGAACCTATGTTTGGGCAATGTTCATATGATCAGAAATGCTAGAATAAATGCTAAGGAAAATTCTTCATAAATACTGTTGTTTCATGTATGTCTTGTGGAGTTAAAAAGACTTGTTTCTGTTTGTTAAGTATATGCTAGTTTTTTTTCTTACATCAATTCTATATCATTTAAGCTTCATTTGTTAAGGAGTATGCCTGTGAAACTTGATAAGGTAGAAATGCAATGGCTTCTCATTTAAGAATCTGACAGAGCTTTTGTTTTTCCACATAGAGTGGGTTGTTTCTATAAGGGCTATAGAGAAGGAAACTTACTGGCAAGATTTCAGTGACCAAATATTCTGAAATTAATGTTTAAAAAAACTTTCATTTTCAGAACATGTAGTTTTCAGTTCCATAAAGAAACAGAATGGTTTTCTAAGTGAACATTGTCTATGAGAATTTTTAGTCAGTGTTTTCAACAATTATTGTTTTGCTAAGCTTTGTGTTGACTTGCTCTGATGTGTGGGAAAGTGTTCTAACATGGCCAAGGTTACAGTATACAGGCCACTGTCACTACTGAAATACTAAGAAGAATTTCCTCTTTTAACGTAGTTTAGAGGGGTAGGGTGTGGGAAGAAGCCATATTAAAAAAATCTGTACAGTTTTGTGTGTGTATGTTTAGAACCAGTGTAGACTGGATGGGAGGATGGCCTGATGGATGTGAAGAGGTTAAACAGGAAGGCACAGGAGGGTCACCACTGTCATAGCAGCGCCATGCAAACATCCCGGGAGAAGACACGTCAATGCCTCCTCTCAGCCTTAACTGAGTTCTACTCTTAGACAGCTAGAACAGATTTTAACTGTAACAGAAACATAAATACAATTAAAAACCTCGTCTTCCTTGGTAAACAGACTTAAAATATCTGTATAGTACATACAAGTGGAAAATTTGGGAATGAGTTTCTCTGACTACATATCGGAAGGGCTACTATTATTTTTTTTTCTTACCATTTATACTTACCTAATGGAAACGAGCTTATTTTAAATATCAGAACACTATTTTGTAAGTTACAGCAAAGACAGTTGCAATTTTCATTACTAGCTTCCCCCAATAAACCAGGTGTTCAAATCTTGTGTCTGCTTCATAGTTTTTTTTTTTTTTTTTTTTTGCTATTGTTGCTAATTTTCCATTCTGTGTGGGGAATTAAAAGTGTTTTCAGTGCTAGCACGGCTGCCCTCCAAGAGGCCCAACAAGCAGCTGACCTACAGATGCAGATGCAGACCCAGCCAATGGACTGAAATTGGGGGCCCCTGTGGTTAAATTAGGGAAAGGTTGGAAGAAACCTAGGAGGAAGAGGGCAAGTTCATAGGAAGAACACCAGTCTCAACTCACCTGGACCCCAAAGATCTCTCAGACACTGAGCCGCCAACCAGACCGCATACACCAGCTATCGTATGTACATACATACAAACATACAAACATACATACATCAGCTAGCGTACATACATACATACATGCATACATACAAACATACATACATACATACATATACCAGCTAGCATACATACATACATACATACATACATACACCAGCTAGCATACATACATACATACATACATACATACATACATACATCAGCTAGCATACACTAGCTGATATGAGGCCCCTGACACATATACAGGAGAGGAGTGCCTGGTCTGGCCTCAGTGAGAGAAGCAGCACCTTACCCTTCAGAGACTTGAGGCCCCAGGGAGTGGAGAGACCTGTCCAGGAGGGGGTTGGGGGAGGTGGGGGTGGGTTGGTCCTCTTGAAGGGAAGGTTCGGGAGGAAGGAGAAGGAATGGGAATGGAATGAGGAACTGTCAGAGGGCAGACCAGGAGGGGGATAATGACTGGACTATAAAAAAAGATTAAAGATAATTTTTTTAAAAAGTACTTAAGTTTCATTTCTCACTTTTAAGGGTCTTGGTTTTGTTTCGTTATTCAATCATGTTTTAAAAAATTCATCCTACAATTTTAATCTTGTATATTGTGGTCCATAAGTAACTCACTGTCGTAAACCCTGTATGTAGCTTTCATAGAACACAATTATATTACATTATTTATTTGGGTTTGTGTTAAAAATTGATCAGTTCGTTAAGCCTAAACTTAGATAATTCAGAATACTTGTAAAGTCAGTATCCACCTGCCCAAACTTGTTTTGTTATTTCCGTGCATCTTGGGTCAGGGTTAACCCTTCCCCTCATCTCAATTACAATTTTAAAAATAAACTCTGAAAGTCTAATGTGTACTTCCTCTCCACAAGCGAGTGTCTATCAAGTGTGCCAACAGCGACTGACTGAGGTTTATTGCTGGCAGGCTCAGATGCTCAGGATTCATTTGTGTGGTTTAGTGGAAGGTTCATCCCTTTCTCATCTCCTGGTACCAGCCTTTCTTGTAATGGGTCCTCTTCCATCCAGGGAGGGGAGGTGGGAGTATTCACTTTGTTTCCCCTGACTACCTTCCCATTCAAGCTCCCCCATCATTGGTTGAAAGTTAACTCTATCACAGTGCCTGTGAAGAGTGGGGCATCATCAGACTGTCAGGCAGAAGGATGGAGACGGTTCAGGCACTCTTCTTTTGCCTAAATGGTAACGGCCCTGGACTTTATGCCTTTCATCTTCTGCCTTTTGGTATGTGACGTATTTCATCATAAATGCAACGTAGTCTAGGTGGTACTTCACACTATTTACTTTTAAATCCAGCTTTTCTGTGACTGGTTGGGAATTTGAAGTGGCAATCAGTGCTAAAATTCTCGTCTGCCAAAAGAATAGCATAGCTATTTCAAGAAAATAATGGATACAGAAATTAAGAAACTAAAGCCTGCTGTGCAAGCCTTTGAGTTTTAATCTAATTGCCTTTCTTCTTCCCTTTCTCCATCCACAACACACTATATTTTAGTGATAAATGTTTTAGGGGAAATACAAGTGAAAGGGGGTGGTGAGGTGATTGGACAGCAGCCTTTTACCCGAAACACTAGAGAAAAAAACTCACACTAAGTGCCTTTACTTTCTCAATGTTCTATTTCTTGTATCCCTACCCAAGTACACAGGTCCTTCAGGCCTCAGAGGTTCAGACTCCTCATGACAGGTCCACAACAATAATCACAAGGAAAAGTCCCAAGAACTCTGGACTGGCCTGACTGAAAAACTGGCTAGAGACCAAGAGATCCTTGCCTGAGTTTTCCCAAGGCAAAGCTGAGGTAGTGTTTAGTTGCCTAATTGTGTTGAGTCCCCACCCTTTAAATAGTCAGTGTTATGTTCTCAAACAATTATCTCACGCATATATTGTGAGTAGCCAGATGTGCTAAGTGCCACTTGCCATTGACTGTAACGAAGAGCTGATATGGTGAGGTGCTTTACTTCCCACACAGGTGGCTGTGCATGGTGATGACTTCTAGCTCCAGAACCATATGCTCTGAAACGAGAGGCCATTAAATCCCATAAGAGAACAGAGTCACGGTGACTCCATCAGACTGGGCCTCCTCTGAGCTGCTGAGAGATCCCTATGTGTTTAGTAAATCTACATGTTGAGAGCCTTCCTTTCCTAGGCTCTTCTGGAAGGCCTATGTGAGTCTGTCCCAAACTGGCTCTTGCTGGCTGTGCAGGCATGGGTGGGCCAGTTCTCAATGGTTATACTATCCTCATCTGTATACGGAAGTAATCCTGTTCGTTCCACAATTCTGTTCATAGGCTTCGTGCAATTACTATTTAGTTCATTTACTCAACTGTTCTAGGGAATGGGGAAAGGCTAAAGTGAAGCTGCATTTTTGGGTGCTTTGTTTCACATAGTTTTCATGGGTAGACATCAGTTAAAATCACATTACTATAGTGACAGGATTTTTTATTTGTTTAATAAAAAAATAAAAAGATCATTTATTAAGATGAAAATTTGTGACTATGTGCTCTATCAAGAGTATAAATAATCCTAAAGCTGAGGGGTGATGTTATTTGTACTCTAGAAAACTTTGGGTTCAAGTGCTGGAGTAGAATTATTTAGTGAATTTCTTCTAGAAGAATAGGAGAAGGACAACAGTGTTAACTAACTCAGAGCTCAGGGAGCTGCCAGGGACTGAGCCACCAACCAAGCAGCATACAGTACTCTGAGGCCCCGGGAACAAGTAGCAGAGGACTGACTGGTCTGACCTCAGTGGGAGAATGTCCATCTAAGCCTTGAGAGACTTGAGGCCCCAGGGGATGGTGATACCTGGTATGTGTGAGGGCACTCGGAGGCAAGGGGGAGGAAGAATGGAGTGAGGTACTGTGGGATGGGGAAGAGAGAGGGAGCAACAACAGGAATGTAAGTAAATAGAATAGTTTTTAAAAAGCGAGACAGTAAATGAGTGCCACAGGTAATGATGCCTAATGAGAGGTTTCTGCTAGTTGACTGTAAATTTTTATCAAATTTCTAGATAACGAGAAATGAGTTAACATCATTGTTCACAGCAGCTGACACATGCAAGGACGACATTATTCACAACAGCTAACACATGCAAGAAACTCAGATTTATTGTGAAGCAACAGCTATGCCTCTAGGTAAATGCCAAAGAGGTGCCAAGTGGCAAGTTTGGAGAGGAGGCGACTGTGTGGGGGTGGGTGGACTGAAAAGGGGGAAGGGAGGATAGAGAGCAAGTGATAAGTGGATAAGTTAGGGGTCTGTCCTTTGGGCATCTGTTAATTCACCTGCCCAACACCCACTCCAAATTCTCAGAGTGGGACAGCAGGCTCCTGGTGTTTTTCTCTAGGTAAAACTCAAAGATAACAATCAGGCTAATTAGCATGCTCTGTCCTAAGGACTTCCACAAACTAACTATAAATCTCACCTGAATCTATCATTAAAACTAAATTTTTCTTATCCATTCTGAAATGGAAGCATGTGACTTTATGAAATAACTTCCCAAAGGTCAGATAGCTACCAAACAGCAGCGATGACAGTAATAATATACAGGTAGGGTGTGCTTGGGCAGTGTTGAGTCGGGCGGGACACAGGATTAGCATTGTAGGCAGACACACAAACCTTACTCGCCTCCCGGAGCATTTCGCTTCACACTGCAAGGAGTGCTTTGCTCATGTGTTTGGGGACACGTGATAAAGAGTGAAGATGGCCAGGATCAGAAGTATAAAGGGCTAGGTCTGAACGGTAGCTGGTTCTGTCTGTGAATGAGTAGGGCAGCTAAAGGCAGCGAAGGATGTGCATATACAAACGTGGTGTAGACGTGTATGCCCCACTACTGCATTAGAGAAAGCTTGCTTGCCTTAAGATGAGTGTTCTTCATTGGACTGCCTTCCAGAGCACTCGTCTGTGATTGGACCACGTGAGTCATCACTCTGAAGCCGTATTACCTTTAAGCTCCTCTGTGATTGAACCATGTGAGTCATCCATCGCGCTGACGTCTTATACATATAAGACCTCTTTCAGAACATCCCATGGGTGTGGTTGAAACTGGTGTCACATTTTGATCTGGGAAACCTGCTGAAGAAGGCACATAAAGCTCCACCAAAACTTTCTGAATTATGTGACTCAGGTGTGGGGAAAGACAGCCAAAAAGGGAAATTAAATGACACTCGAACTCAGTCAAGTTGACGATCATTTTCTTTATAAGAATAAGGAAAAACCTCAGGAAAGAAGGAGAAAGTGAGAGAAAGCAAGAGAGAGCAAGAGAGAGGCTAGAGAGTGAGAGAAGAGAGAGAGAGAAAGAGAGAGAGAGAGAGAGAGAGAGAGAATATTTGAAGATAATTCCCTTGTAAACAAATGGAATCTTGTTGACTTAAATGTATGAGTGTCTCAGCAACAATGAGTCATCGCATAATTCTAATAGATGTTTGCATAATGGTTTGCCAGCTAGTTTTTCCAGTACAAAGACTCGTGATAATTAACCAACTATTAGTAACTACTTTTGACTAAGTTGCTTTTAAGAAGGAACACAGCCAGGCAGTGGTGGTGCACACCTTTAATCCCAGCACTTGGGAGGCAGAGGCAGGCGGATTTCTGAGTTCGAGGCCAGCCTGGTATACAGAGTGAGTTCCAGGACAGCCGGAACTACACCCAGAAACACTGTCTCAAAAACAAAAACAAAACAAAAACAAAAACAAGAAACCAAAAAAAAAAAGAAGAGATTCTGAACTTAATTGCTGAAAGTAAGTTGGTGAATAAGGCTTTCAAAGCCATTTCTGCATGCAAATCTGATTTCTCTCTAGTCTGGGGGATAGTCTTACATTGAAAATTTTCTGTAAAAATCTGTTTCCATGGGCTACCCTGCAGTCTCTAAAGTCAAGCAACATTTCAATGTCCAAGAAGTTGCTCAAGAAAAGCAAAACAGAACAAAACAAAACTCACAAAATATAAACAACAAAACCAAACTTCCATCTAATTTCATGCATATATAAATGATTAAAGTGAGGCTGGCACATTTAAGAAGTGCTGGTTTTTGCTATATCATTGGACTAATAACCACCTTTGAAGATAACTTGGTATCAAAAGTTAAATACAACAAGGTAAGAGATATCAGTATTATAAAGCAAAGCCGTGGTAGATGCTAAACAAGAACAAATCTCTCTCTCTCTCTCTCTCTCTCTCTCTCTCTCTCTCTCTCTCTCTCTCTCTCTCTCTCTCTCTGCTATCTCATAGAATAGTCCATTAGCCACACAGGGCAGATGACTCCTGGCCTTATTCTGGAATGACACTTTTGGTAAAGCTTAAGGGAAGGTTATCGTTCCAATGGGCCGAGAGTATCTGTGCCTGGTTCCTTGTACCCAGCTGTTGAGCCCCACCAGGGCAGCCAGATATTGTAGTGAAAGTACCCTGACTCTAAAGAGAAACCTCCCTAGGCTACCCCTAGGTAGAAATTACTGCGATCACTTTAATAAGTTTGTCAAGCTTTCTTCTCCACTTATATTCTTGTCTCTACCCAAATTCTCTCTGAACCCAAAGACATTGGAATGAGGATTCAATATGAAAGTGAACAAACCTCTTTCATTCCACATTTCTAAATTCAAACTCATCACTAATGGAAATAGGGGCAGAATCATACATTGACCTTTGTCCTTTGTACAAATGATGCAGGAATCCAGGAGAAAGTACCATTGAAAAGAAGGAAGAAAGGAAGAGTAAGGGAGCTGGGCTTTGTGGTATAGGCATATAATCTCAAGGACTTGGAAGACTGAAATGGGAAGGTTGCATGTTCAAAGCGTGCCTGGGCTGCAGAGTGGGTACAAGCCAACCAGGATAAGATGCTGTCTTAAAATCAATCCATCATCATCATCACCATTATCATCACCATCATGAAAGGACTAGGGGGTCATAGCTCAATGGCAAATCACCTGCTTAGCACACATTAGGCTTGAGATTATTATAAAAAGAAGAGAATAAAGGCACACCATGTGGATGCACCCCCATTTCCAGTGCTACCCCAGTATGTTTGAGGAGAACACACTTAATAGAAAGCACCCAGGACAACTGGCTGGTGGTTACCTCAGGGCTCCCTTGGTGTCCCTGAGTGTCTCTTTCACTTTTGCACAGTGGTGCCCTCTTTCTCCACGTAAACCTGAGTTGCTGACAATAGCCATGGAAGACAGCCTGCTTCCAACTCTGCCATCTCAGTCAGTTTAGCTCAGCTGGTGTGGCACTGAGCACTGTGTATAAAATGTTTGGCTGATTTCGCTATTTCACTTGTAGTCTTTTGTATTTAGAACAAGTTTTCAATTCTAATGCTGTCTAATTCTAGGACTACTTTTGAGGAAGAAGACATGGGAGTGTGTGAAGAGCTCTCTGTCTTCTCACCAAGGCAGATGACTCTCTGACAGCAGGTTATCCAGAGAGGCACTGCTGGGGCCTGTGTTTATTTTAGTAACAGAAGCATAATCTTTCCTCTCCACCTGGGTGTCAGTGAGCCTTCCCAGCATGTGGTAGGGCTGGCAGGCCGGGTAGGTGGACAAAGCCTGTGTTTAAACTTCTAAAAGAGTTTCTCTTGAAATAATGTTGGCATCACTGGCCAATGATAATCCCAAAGAGTGTTCATGTGGCTTATATTCAGTGCCAAGTGGATAATTAGTCATAAGCATTAACTGAGGGAAGCAATTTTCTTTTGAATTCTACAAATGCTTACAAGCAATATAATGATGACCTATTATTTTCAGCATGAGAAGAAATATTAGACTTTCTTTTCTTTAGAAGAATAAATACCAAAAGCTCTACCACAACCCCCCACCCCCAATCCACAACCCATGCTTACTGATAGTATTAAGAAGGATTCAATGGTAAGCAATAAGATGCCAGTAACATCCACCATCACAGTGCTTCTTCACTAGGCTATATGTCAGGCATGTTTCCTAGGACACACTATAGACATATATTATTGTTTTCATTTAAGAGATAGGTACATTGTGGCTTTCAAAGTAAATAATGAAGCCATTATTTAAAACCAGGCAGGGTTGATTCCAAATTTGATTGTTTAACCTCTTCACAAACACTTTTGCAAAATAAATATACAACAAAGATTTAGAGGTTTTTGAATTTTTTATTTATACAAACTTTAAAACTATCAATATAGACATTTTACAACACAGACAGGCCTGAAGGAAGAGCCCTGTAACTCTTGTTCCTCAGAAGAAGGCCTATGTAAGAGGAGTGCTAGTTTAATTAAACCTGCCCGGGCTACAGGGTGAGTTCCGAGCCAGTATGGGTAACTTACCAAGATCCTGTCTCAAAATTATTATTATTATTATTACCCACAACAACAAAAGGACTAGAGATATAGCTTATTGGTAGAGCACTTATCTAGGGTTTGCCAGGCCCTGCATTCAATATCCAGTATTGCCAAAAATAGAAAAACAAACCAATAAAACATGGAGGTCCCTCAATTTCAACACTGCTCAGTACATTTCCACTTACCCACTCATTCAGGGCTAAAATGAAGTCTAAGTCATCAAGAAGTTCTGTTACCTGCACATACTTTTTTACGATTGTTAATAATGGAGGAACATTCCCAAGAAAGAATGTATTGATTTATTTGGGAGTTGCTCCTAAGGAAGTTCAAATCAAGGACTATCAAGAGAACAGCGTGGGGAAAAGATAAATCTGTGTTTATAGTCTGATGACTGTTGCAGACAACTAGGGTCCTACGGCTGATGATTACTGTTGCAGGATGCAGCTCAAACTTGCTCTGCTGAAACCGAGAGCTGGCTTGTACACACCTGGCTCCTGTCCTTCACTGCCAAACCTTATTCTTTGGAGTTACTCAAAGAACCCTATTCCCTTATTCTTTGGAGTTTTGATCCAGGATGCTTTGGTTGCCTTGTGTACAGGCTGAGTAAGTTCCGAGGAGGTCAGGTGAAGCCCTCAGGGCAAGGGGCAGAAAGACACCTGGGGTTGGAAGCTGCACGGGTGCTCAGAAACCATTTGCTGGGGCTTCAGGCGATGTCACATCAGGGTGTGGAGAGATCTCAGCATTAGGCCAAGGTGGTCTGGGGCCTCAAACACTTCTGGCTTTGCTGTGGTTATCTCTGCCCCACACTGAGTAGCTCCTGGTTCTAAAGCAATTAGAGTTCATGCTCTCTAACATACAACTTGAAAAGGAAAGTCCGTGAAAACAGAGCTGTGCCCGGTTTTTTAATTGATCTTTTTGTAACAGAATCTATACCCCCTGGTGATTAACAAAGTCAGTTAATCCCAGGTAACAATTAACTCCGCCAACCTGCTGGTCTTCTTTCAGGAGACACTCCAAGTAACCAGAGGGAGCAGCTATAACGCAGTGGACCCCTTATTATGTTGTTTTATCTCCTGATTAAATTATTTTGCTTGTTTATCTATTTATTTCTTTTTTCAGTTATTGTTGTTGTTGTACTTGTTTTGGCAACCAAACACGGGCCTTGTGGATGATATGCAAGCACTCTAGTTTTGAGCTACATCCTTGGCCCTGATTAAAATATTTCTATTATTCTTGGGCTCTTGGACTTCTAATTCTGCCAGAACTATCTATTATAGGAAGGCTATGCCTCCCACCCTCAAAGACACTGGGAATATGATACATGAGGCTGATTCCACAGCTCCAAATTGTTTTTCTGTGAGCCAATGAAGAAGTTGTTTTACCATTTTGTCTATTTGATAGTCCATGAGAGATACAGAACATGAGAAGAGCTGGGCTCCCACAGTCCAGTGTCCACCATCACAGCTCAGCTCCTGTCATTTTGAAAGACTCAAAGAGTCTTTCTCTCGGGACCCTCGCCCAAAGACCACCAAGAGTTCAAAATTCGTTGCAACTGCAAGAGGATTTAATAGGTCCGGCGCGCCGGGGTTCAGCTGACTTAGGGAAGGAGCCGAACCCGAGTGACTGTTACAGAGAGTATTTAAGCTCAGAAACTGCAAGCAGGTGCGGGGGCAGGGGGTTCCAGGGAAATTCCAGTATACAGCTATATAAGTATCTCCTATACATTGATCGGTTGTTCAGCTATCTTTGGCAACATCCGCTCTTTGTGGTCGGCCATTTCCTCTGGGTACTGAGCCTTGAGGAGTGGTCCCAGGGTCCCTGGGGTCAGTTTCTCATGACCCAGGTACAGCACAGCCCCTGTGGTCAATTTCTCATGACCCTAGTACAGCACCTGGGGTTAGTTTCTCATGACCCTGGTGCAGGCAGCCCCTGGGGTCAATTTGTATTTTTCCATGGTCTTACAATTTAAGGAATCATACAATATCAATCACGCAAGAACTCTTGAAGTCCTTCAATAGTGTTTTACCACTATCTACTTAGGCTACCAACTGAGTCAGAAGATGAAACTGGTTTACAATAAGTTAATAGAAGAGAAGCATACAAAATTAAAATAATTTAAGAACCCTTCTAAAGAAATAAAGGCACAGAATACTGATAGATTCTAAACATTTTCCTCCTAGGTTGAGTAAAGAAGCGCAGTTGGGGATAAAGCTGCCTGGGAAGCCTGGAGGAAAGCCTGGTGGAGAAGGTCTGTCTGTAGCACTCCTGGGCTCTGACTCCCTTTGGAGAAATTTTCCCCCTCCTGCTACAGGAAGAATATCTCTCAGTAAAGTTGTTGTTGTTGTTGTTAAGATTTTGTTTACTATTTTATATGTATGGGTGTTTCGCCTGTGTGTATCTCTGTGCACCACTTGTATGCCCATTGTCTTTGGAAGCCAGAAAAGGAGCTGAAGTTAAACGTGGTTGTGAGTCTCCATGTGGGTACTGGGAACTGAACCCAGGTCCTCTGGAAGAACAGCCAGTGCTTTCATCCACTGAGCTATCTCTTCAGCCCCATCAGATAAAATTTTAATCTCTCATGTTCTGGAAGAAAAGGAGAGATTGGAATGCCCTTCTTCTTTCACAAGTACTTTTTTTTTCTTTTTTTCTTTTTTTTTCAAATTTTTTATTAGATATTTTCTTTATTTACATGTCACATGATTTCTCCTTTCCCAGTTTCCCCTCCCCCCCCCAAAAAACAATAACAAGAACAAACCCCTGT
>NW_022196902.1:11086686-11106367 GCF_008632895.1 Mastomys coucha
TATTAGTCAGGTACTGTCAGAGCCTCTCAGGAGACAGCTATATCAGGCTGGATTGTCCTTCCTTCATTTCACAAGTACTTTTAACTTAAAAGAATAATAATATAAAAGTAGTGTACTTTTGAGTAGCTTATTTCCCCCAAGTTTCACAGAGGCACAAGCAGCAATGGAGAGAAGCTGAGATCGGCATCAGCTCCAGTGGTATGAATCACAGTATCCCCTAGGACCTAAGAGTGTGATGGCGTCAACTTACCTCCATGTGGGTAGTTTGTAGGCATCTCTAGGATGCATTGCAGGGTCAGTTCTAGTAGACTGTAATTAAGTGAATATCGTGGCAAGACAAGTCATAGAAATGATGACTTTCTTATAATAAGAAAACAATAAAATTTGCCTCTTTGGTTGACCCCTGTTTTGCTAATGTTTCCCTTAAGCATGAGCTGCCATTTGAAAGCATTTTACCAATGGTAGAATTTTCAAAATTACAGTTAACCTTCTTGAATTCCACTGCTACCTTATCAACTACATTTTTATATTTTAAATGATTGGTTATTTCTACAATGTCCACAGAGTCTTCACTAGGAAAAGGTTCTGTCTCAAGAATCCACTTCTTTTGCTCACCATGAAATGCAAGTTATCTTCTCATGACTGAGAGTGTAGCAACTCAGTCCAAGCTCTAAGTCTAACTCAAGACCTTTTGCTGTTTATTATCACCTCTGCAACTGATGTCTTGAACCTTTCAAATTCACAGAGAAGGATGCAAATTAGTGTTTTCCAAGTCTGTCAATGTTACTATTCTGGCCCCTTTCTGAGTATCACCAAATTTTAATGACAGAATCATGAATCCTTTCGAGGTGGTTTTCAAATTCCTCTGCCACGTTCTATCTGAAAGTCACTATCTACAGCAGATATATCTATATGAAATGCATTTCTTTAAAAAAAATAGGTTTGATGCCAGGGAGATGTCTCAGCAAACAAAGGAGCTAGCCCCTAAGGCTGACAACCTGAATTAGAGCCCCAGAACCCACATGGTGAAAGAGCAGAGTCCTATTCTGCAAGTTGGCCTCTGACCTCTGCATGTGCACATCAGTAAATAAGTAGGAAATAAGACTAAAGGCTACAATAACTTCTTGCCCTAGGATGTATTTCATGTCTCTGTTGGTAGGCTTGAAAATAATCCTGATTTAATTTTGACTTCCATCTGAGCCAGTGTCCAGGTACATGGCCAATAATCACTAATGTCTTGAAAGGAGTGTTCTTCAGAGTTCTTTGGAGTTGTGCATTTCAGCAGCAAACAAACACATTCATTAACCATGCTTAGAATATTCATTATCACAGGTATGTGCTATTATTATAGCTTTATTGTTTAACTTACAGAGCATGGCAGGGGAGTTTTAGTAGAATTCTTTAGGGCCCTCTGGTTCTTGGGATGATAAATAACTTTGGTTTCACCTTGAAGTCGACAGCTGCATTTGCCCCTCTCAGCAGAATCAGCCTGTTCTTCATATGTTGACACTAATCATTCCTTTCTCTATAGTGTGAAAGTCTCAGATGGCTTCTTCGTCCTGGTAAGAAAATCTGTTGTCTAGTAGAGAGCATCTTCCTTTATGATCTCAGCTCTGTCTTCTTGAGAATTTACTGGACCTTCTACACAGCGCTTTCATGTTGTGGAGACACTTCTGTCCTTACGTCTCATGAACCAGACTGTGGACATTTATAGTCTCCTATTCTCCCCAAGCCTTCTGAAGTCTTGAATGGAAAGGAGGTGGGGCCTTGCTTTACCTCAAGGGAAATGTCCTAGCTGGGTTCATCTTCTATCCATTAAAACCTTCTTTTAAACTAACAACATAGTCATTTCATTTTTTAAAAAGATCTGCCCTTCCTCTGTTCACTTGCTTAGTACTTTTGGTTTCTGGTAAGAACTTTCCTCTGCACTCATGGCTCTGCTACCCATCCCACAAAAGAACTTGTAGCCTGCAATGGCTTTTGACACACTTTCACTGCTATGATTAGTCATTTGTGGCTTTCAATTTAAAGTGAAAGGCATAGGACTTGTCCTTCCACCTAAACACTTACTTGCCATTGTATGTTAGCATTTGAGTTACCTTTAATATTGTTGTATTTTAGCAAATCAGATAGCCCAAGAAAGGAAGTGAGACAGATGACTAATGGACAGGTTAGGATAGATGCAACACATAGCGAGATAGTGCTATATGGGCATGTTAGTGCCCTGGTTATGTAGTAACAGCAAAGATATTGATCACAGATAAACCCACAAGATATGATGGAATAGGAATTATCAAACAATGACAGAGAGACAACATATGTCATTGGTATTATATGTCATATTTATATACTTTCCTTGAAAATGGAAAACAGTTTGCATAGAGGTCAGACAATTAAAACCTTTTGATCAAATGGTTTGTAAGCCAATGATGGAATTGTAACAGTCACTGTGCCAAGCATATAAGCTGGGTCTGTGGTAAGTGCAAATGTGCATGTGGTCAGATATACACTGTGTGAATGTGGAAGCCATAGGGTGACATCAGAGCTCTTCTTAGGTCACTGCTCACTTTATTTTTGGGGAGAGGTTCTCTCACTGAATCTAGAGCTAATCAAGTTAACTAGGCTAGCTTTGCAGTGAGCATCAGGAATCTGCCTGCAGTCCCCCAAGCCTTGGTTTACAAATATACTCTGTCCTGGGGACTCCCAGCTCTGCTGCCCAGGTGCTAGAAATCTCACCTCATCTCCTCAGGCGTGTACAGAGAATGTTTAACACATTGAGCCATTACCCAACTCCCTCTATGAAGTTTAGATCAATACATGACCCCAAAACTGGGTGGTCCTGGGTTCTACAAGAAAACAGGCTGAGCATGCTACGTAGAGCAGCCCAGAAAGCAGCACTCCTCCCTGACCTCTGCATCAGCTCCTGCCTCCAAGCAGGAGGCAGGAGCGCTGCTTGAGTTCATGCCTTAACTTCCTTTGGTGATGAGAAGCCATGTGGAAGTATAAGCTGAATAAACCCTTTCCTCCCAACTTGCTTTTGGCTACAGTATTTCATCACAGCAATAGAAACCATAACTAAAACAATAACTGAGTGTAGTTACGTTTTATTAGGTGTTAGAGTCTGAACTTAGCAGAAAGAAAAAAATGCTGTATAATTAAATTATCCCTTTGAGTTCCCTTACATTATTCCAACATTTCACCCCAAAGCAAACGTTTTGTGTGTCCCCCTCAGTTGTAGTCGTGTCCTTCATTTCACTATGGTATTTCAGGCTAAGGAAGGCTTAAGGTGATGGAAAGAAAACTTCTCCTCTCCAGGTTTTCTTTCATTGTATATTTACTAGTTCAGAGAATTTAACAAAAATTGAATATCTATCCTATTCATATAGCATTCTTCCTTCTCATTTAGATCTCTTAGTTTTATAATCGGTATACTATATCATTAGGTAATGTGGGCAATAGAGTCAGGCTTGAGTTGAAATCCAGATCTTAGATTTAGCAATTTACTAACCACAAGCCTTTGGGAATATTACTGAACCTGTCAAGGCCTCATTTCAGTTGTTTGTCAAAAGAAACCAGTTTGTCAACATTGTAAGGTTGTGAGGATTAAATGTCTCCATGTCAGTACAGAGAAGTTCTAGAGTCACAGCCTCCTAAGAGCATTGCTGAAAAATCAGGGTCATTAACATATGGTGTTGACTGTGGGAACCCAGTGGGCTAGAGTTAGGGTCAGGGTTTCACAGTCAGGAGCATCGTGGCACATGGCTATAGTCCCAGCACTCGGGATGTTAGGGTTAGGGTTAGGGTTAGGGTTAGGGTTAGGGTTAGGGTTCCATAGTCAGGACCATGGTGTCACATGGCTATAATCCCAGCACTCAGGAAGTTTATGTTAGAAGACTGTTATGAGTTTGAGACCCATCTTAGTAGCATAATGAGACTCAAAGGCGGTGGGGGTTTGGGTGGAGTGGGGGAGTGTCCAGTAAAACTAATGTGAGACTCTTAGTGCTTAAATAAGATACATGTTGTTTCCATTCTACACAGTGCAAATTTCCCATACACGACTCCAGCTATTATTACTTTAAGATTATCCCCCTGTCATCTAAATGACCATGACATCAACCTCTAGGAAAGCCCTAGGCAAATGAGTCTTTATTCTTTTTTTTGAATCCAGTTGATTAAGAAGAGGTAATGTGGCTAGTCAGAGTCCCATTCAGGTCATTAAGAATCCTCCTTGTCATTACTCCTGCTGAAGGATATACAGGCTCGCAGACTTTCATTAGAGGAATGAGTGGCATTTTCTGTAATTGTTCCAGGACAATAATATGTGTGAATATATAACATGTATGTATTGTTTGAACCTTTGACAAGGGGATGATGTGGCTTAAGAACATAAATATTCATTTGTATAAACTGCACAAGAACTCAGCTGATGAGAAACTAAACAGCTCTTTAAATAGAGGAGCTCTTGTCTTGGCTTCACCAATGCTTGAGAGAGTAACAACTCCAACTATAAATGATGGCTCATTCAGTAACAAGGTCAGGGGCTCTTAAGTCTTCTCTTACAATTTGGGTAGAAGTTTTATTACTTGGATCTTACCTTAGCCTTCAAATTAGCAACTTCTGAAGCCTTCTCTTTGATGTTTGCCATTTGGCTGTCTGGATTAGTTGGACCAGACTGAGAAGGGTTATAAAGGCCAGGTAAGGGGTGGGCTACATCAAAATGGGCATTGTGCTAGGGGTCTCAAAGTTGTGAAAGAATTGTCTTAAATAGAGTCTTCTGTGTCTAGGTTAGTGCAGAGCTTCCACACCCAGCTTGGGAAGGACAATCGTGGGAACCAAACAAACCTGCACGCACAGAAATAGGATGGGCCACTCCCTACCTTGCCCCACCCAGATTTGGAAGGGCTCCCACCCTTCACCTGAGGCCCTCTACAGCAGCCACACCCTGGAAGGGACTGGAAAGGCTGGCCTCAGCACTCTTCAGGCATGGGAGGTGGCAGGACTTCTGCTAAGGGCTCTGTATCCTCTGTATCCTCTGCCATCAGGTTAGACCACACATCAGCCTTCCTCCTTACATCAGATGATCGACCCATTCTCCTAAATGGAGAATTGCCCAAGTAAGACAGAGACTGCATCCAGCAGAGCCGTAGCATCTACCAAACCCCAAGATTGCTTGAATATTTTCTGTATACAAGCAGGAACTATGTTAAATAAAGGTTGAACAAAGATCAGCAGGAGTAATCTTTGCTATCAAGTAGTTCTATGCTAAGCAAAGAACATGTTTCTCAAATGGAGCAAGCCATGTCTTCTCTACTCCTGTCTCTGACATCTAGGTAGATGCCTTGAGCCTTAGGTTTATGACTGGAAAGCTTTTTGCTGTAAATTTATACATAGCACATATATAATAATATATGTATCATGTATATAGTGATAAAATGTATATTATATACAATATGTATACATATGTGTATACATGTATTGATAGTCTCAGACTTAAGATGTTTAAGTATAAAAGTGATATGAATTCAGTAGAAAATTTAATTTTGATCCTTTCCAAGGCTAGTGATTTACATATGAGGCAGGGTTCATTGTCAACCTTGTGATCATGAGGGAAGAACCCAATCCCTATAGTGACTGCGCTGTGTTTTTAAGCCATGGTGTTTGGTTAAGTGAGTATATTAAATGTGCTTTCTACTTAGGATGTTTCGAGGTTGTGGTGGGGCAATAGAAATATAGCCAAAATATAGCCAAAGGAGCACTCGTATACACATTTGCATGTATGCAGTATAATATTTTACATAATACATATAATAAATACATGTAATAAGTATTTGCAATATAAAACATACATCAATACATCATATAAATATGATAGCATATGTAACTCCTATAAATTTTCAATCTCTTAGTTCCTGCACTAGTTTGTGATCACACACACTTTGTTGATCCTTTTTATATAAACCAAAATCCTTAGTGCTTTCTAACAATTATATACTTGCAATAGTCTTCTTGTTGGTTGATTGACTCTCCAGGGGAAAGGACTCAGTACAGTGTTACCTTCCGAATGATAGTGGCTCCACTCTCCCCCATATGCGTCTGCTCTAGTCTCCTCACTTGTTCTGAGGATCAAACAAATCCCTTTTCCTCTACTGTAATTTTGTCCTTTTCTCTGAGGTCTTAATGCCAGCTTATACTTCTTCTTAACTAAACTTCTTAACTAAACTTAAATAATATTAGAAAAAATTCTTAACAAAAATAGATCCTTGCCCAGTGAGAAATCTAATGCCTGCTACTGATGAACCAAACCAAACCAAACCAAACCAACCAAACCAAACCAAACCAAACCAAACCAAACCAAACCAACCAAACCAAACCAAACCAAACCAAACCAAACCAAACAAACAAACCCCAAATCAGCCCCTGTATACTATTACATATGTTTCTAAAATGTCATTAAGGGGCAGGAGAATAGGCTCACTGGTTGTCAGAGTGCACACTCCTCTTGCAGAGAGCCTGAGTTGGGTTCCCAGCACCTGTGTCTGGTAGTTCAAAGTATCTATAACTCCACTTCCAGAAGATCCGATGTCTTAGGTCTGTCTCTATATTGCACCACCCTCCATTTATACAAATTTCTTTAAGTTTAATTAAAATGTCACTACAGTAACAGGTATCCTTATGGCTATTTGTCCAGGGTGTCTGGGCTCTCTAAGGCTGAGGATCATCCCTGCTTGGGCAATTTGAAGAACCTTCTTAGAGGTGGTGCCACAGCTTTTATGGCTTGGGAATGGTTAGAGGACAGACATATGGTTTTGCTGGCCTCTGCAAGTGTCTAGCTTTGCTTTTAAGCAGCATCACTGGGACCGTGTCAGCTCTTGGGACTCGGCTGCCCCAGACAGGTGGGAAGAGAGAAATTGGAGCTTGGCACACCCTTCCCAGTGTGGCAGGATAGGTTTCTTGGAATAAGCACAACTTCAAGCAGTGGTAAGTCGCTGTATGTGGAGTCTGCTCTATGAAAATATTGGGCAAATATGTGAGATGACAGTGCACACCCAGATGGCATGGGAGGTGGGCAGACAGGTTAGGGTGTGGCTGGGGAAGCAGAGAGTGGGTATGACCAAAAGAACAGTCTATGTGGTTAGACAATGTTCTGACAGAGAAAAGAGAGACAGAGACAGACAGAGACAGATGCAGACACACACCCACACCCACACCCACCCACACACACACACACACACACACACACGAGAGAGAGAGAGAGAGAGAGAGAGAGAGAGAGAGAGAGAGAGAGAGAGATCCAAGGTAAATTTCTCATCGTTGACGAGAGGGGAACAGGGAGCAGAAGCTAAGCGGTTGTCTAGGGGTAAACTGAGGAGTATTTGAAGCACACTTCAGAGAAGCTTAAGATTCAGGTTAACATCAAAGCAAAGGTTTGAAGCAGCCCTTACAGGTCTCTCTGTGAATAGCCAGGGACATAGCTAAGATGGTGGAGTAAACTCCGCAGAGGGAACTCCAGCAACACTAAAGGATCAGGGAGGCCAGACAGGCTCTCAACTCACCACCACCATCAGCCTCAAAACCTCTTCTAATCCTCCCAGAATCTGGGTGTGGTTCAACTCTTCCTCTTTCCAGACTAGCATTTCTATCATAATTTTAGGATGTGATTCCAGACCAGGAGCTACCTGTCTTATTTCCTGCCTTTTGGATTGTCAGTGATATTGAATGAGCCCTGGCAGTGTGGCACCTATACATATGATGTCCTCCCTAGGGAAAGGGGTCATATCAAACCTGAGGAACAAGGGATTGAAGCCTGGCTGGCCTTCTCTTTTTTTTTTTTTGATCCTTTTTCTTATCTGCAAAATGGCATTAGTGACAATGTTTACTTTATAGAATGGCCGAGAGTGTTCAGTTAATTAGATAGCATAAACATATAGCATGTTTATTGGCACTCAATAAAGTCAATACATGTTTATTATTATTATCATCATCATCATCATCATCATTATATTATTATCATTATTACTCTAATGAGGAATATTTGGGGTGGATCTAAAGCTGATACTCATTCAAGAAATATTGTTTGAATGTCAACCATATACCATGTATTATTTTAAGAAATTGAGGTGATCTGCACACAAAATTCTTTTTTGATGTCAACTTTTGACTCTAAAACTAGAAATCTTCAATAGATTTGTCTAGGGAAATCACATGAATTCCTTTTCATTTAACTTTTTTTCCCTGAATAATGATTTATAAGGATTGAAGTTGCAAGTGCCAAGCCTGATCCACAGACCTCAACCCAGACAGACCAGACTCCATGAGGATGACTTTCTTCTTTTGGGAAACATGAAACCAAACCGTGAAAAAACCATTAAAGCCAGCCTCCTCCTCCATGCATGATAGGTGACTTTCTGAAGTAGGGTTCTCAGTCTTCGAATGCTGACATTTGTGCTGGACGGTTCTTTATGGAGGGGATTTCTGTTGTGGAATGCTCAGATGTATCCCTGGTTAGTCAAATTCCTTTCGCTCACCCCACTCATCCTTGTCTGTGAGCCAACACATCTCCTGACATCCCCAACTATAGCAAACCTGCTTCCCACTAAGAACAATGGCATAAGTGGCGGACCATCTTCCCAGTGGACAAGGCTGCTCAGCTCTGCCACAGTGATAGTGCTGCTTTAGCAGGGAGGAGCCACTGCCACCCAGAACCTGACAGTATTGCCTATGCCAGGTTTTCTGTGAGGTCTGCATACGCTTCTGCTACCTGAGCAAATGAATGGCCGTGCCAAGGGTTCTCTGACTCCAGCTGGCTTGGACCACAAGGGAAGGCTTGTGGGTGGAGGGTAAGAAATGAGAAGTCAGTCGTTCACTCAGTTGTGTCTTGACTCAGCTGAAGCCATACTTGTAACAGGAAGCCTATAGCAAACAGTTTCCCCAGACAGATACTGAAATTACTACAATTAGGCAGAGTCAGATATGAACAGCAGGACCTCTTTTTATTTGTTTTCCCCTGTCCACCATCATCTAACACTGCCTAGGGTGTGTCCTGGGTTGTTTGATGTTGCTTAAAAGCCCCAACAGCCCATTTTGATGCTCCTGAGAACCAACTGCATGTTGGGAGCTCAGTCTGCAGACAGGGCTTATCAGTGGTAGCTGCTGGCTCCATGATAATTGGAGGGTGTAATGTGCTGGCATCTATCCATTCTCTCAGAGTATGCACTCACCCTTACATAAGTGACTGCTTTGGCATGTAGTTCAAGAATGGTAGATGCTCTTCTAAGGTAAGTATCAATTTATTGAACTATTTTAGAGTCAGATCCAAATCTAGTTTATGATGGACATCTATCTCAAGAGTACAAACATACTAGAACTTTGGCCTCCTGACTTTACAATTTTCTCCTTGAGAGATGCAGCATGCAGAGTTTGAGAGTTTCATTTCGCAAGTGTGTAAAATGCCTTCTAACGCCAACTGCATGCTGTTTAATGTTGTTCTTGACAACCACACATCTTAATCCTGTTCTAGATGCTTCTGGTTCCCCCAGTAGTTCAGCAGCCCTTTTAAAGAAATTCATCACAAACAATCATGACAATCCAGTTATTTAAAAACACCATGGCTTCAACTTCAAGGGCAAAAAAGGGATATATTTTAAAAAAATGAGTAAATCACCCAGAAAAGACAAGAATGAAAAAAAGTCAGGGGTGAGTTTAACTCTCTCTCTCTCCCTCCCTCCCTCACTCCCTCCCTCCCCCCTCCTCTCTCTCTCTCTCTCTCTCTCTCTCTTTCTCTCTCTCTGTCTCTCTCTGTCTCTCCCTCTCTCTGTCTCTCTCTCTCTGTGTAGGTGTGCGTGTGTGCCAATGGTTTCAAAAAAGGCAGCTTAGTGCATAGATCACACAGATCGCATGATATGGCTGTACTTGTCTATGCCCTGGAAGGGTAGTTTCATGTGAAACGTGTTTTCTCTTGCACATTGCTCTGAGCTGCCTCTAAAAACACATGGCTGGAATGGGAGACACTACTGCTGTGGTTTGCTGAAGATCTCTCAGCCCACTCTAGAGTAAATGGAAAGATCTCTATACTGTGAATGGCTGTTCTCCATTTACGTGGGTATGGCTGGAAGTCCTGTGGTTACTTTTTTTTACAAAGTTCTGCTTGTAACTGTTCTCTGCAAATTGCTCGGCTCTTACTTTGTGTTCACAAAGAATCAAGAGAACTCTCTTTCCCTCCATTTCTCCCCAATCTGTGTTCTCTGGTTCTGCAGCCCAGAAGGCTCAGGACCGGGGTTGGGGCAGTTGTGGGCAGTTGTGGGCAGTTGGGGACAGCTGTGGGCAGCTGTGGGACATTGTTTGGATATTTCCCCTTTGCTCTGTCTCTCTTGGCTCTGCTTTCTCAAGAGTGTATTTCTTCTCCTGGGAACTTACTGTTCTCATAAGGAACAACAGTGTTCCTGTGTGAACCTGCCTAGTCTTGTTTCACGGTATCTGCTGTCTGCCTCACTATGGAATTTAAACCTAGAGCTCCATAAGCAAGACTAACATTCTCAAGCCTCAAATGGTGGCTCATACCTATAATCCATATTTACTCAGGAGGCTAAGGCAGGAGGAGTAGCGCCATGAGTTCCAGGCCATCTTGAGCTATATAGAGCGGCACATCGTCTCCAAACAAATGAAAGAAAGAACACAAAAGTACTGGAGTTTCTAAGGGTGTCAGACAAATAAGAGGGAGCCACTAACGTCAGAGTGGAGTTATCTGTAGAGCTAAGAAAATGCTACTGTGCTGTGTGGTGGGAGGGAAGAGGAGGCCTTAGAACTGTCCTTTAGAAGATGGCTGCTACTGCCTAATTACGACAAAGAGATCCCACCAGCAACACTTCCAAAGAACTTCTGCCTGAGGCCAGATCAGCTGTGCAAATGCCAGAAGGTCATTGCCTATACCTTTTGCAGCTTAGCTCCACTGCCTCCCCCACTCCCCCCACCAATTTTTCCTCAAGCCTCATTACCTCATTACCCTGCCTGGCCTCAGCCTTGTTAGTCAAACCCTTCACTTTGCACTTTATTGCTTTTTCTCTTGTGATTTTATTTATGAATTAGTTTCCTACAGACAGAGCTACTAGTAAGCCTTCATTGAAATGTAATATGTGGGCAATGAAGAGATGGCTCAGTAATTAAAAGCATATACTGTTATTACAGAGGACCTGAGTTTCCATTCCTAATTCTTATACTGGGTAGATTATGACTGCCTAGCTTCAGATCCCATTGGAGCTGAAGTTACCATCACCAATAGTAACTGTCACCAATCTCTGGCCTCCACACACATAAGCACTCATGTTAGCACATACATGCACATGTACAAACATCATACACATGCACACATACATTCACTTACACATGCTCACATACACACACATGTACCATATACACACACAGACACACACACACTTTTTACACTCTATTTCTTCTTTCAGCCTGATATGCATTAAGACTCTATCCTGAAACTCAAGAAGGAGTGAGACAGGCTTAGGTCAGAGGTAGAAGTGGATTATTTTTTCTATGCTTTAAGTTGAAGGAAAAAAGAGGTATACTTATTTCTTTCTGAGATTAAAGATTTTAACAAAGAGCAATGGAAAAACATCCAAGAGGCCTTTCAAGAACCAGGAACAAGCGGCTTTGTGACTGGCTAATCAAATGGCACAGAGTGATGAACTTAGTCACTCTCCACCTTAGTTTTTTGAAACAGGGTTTGTCACTGTACCAGGTGCTCACTGATTTGCCTACACTGGCTGGCCGAGAATGACAGGAAGCCACCTGTCTGCCTTCCCTAGAGCCAGGATTATGGACACTTGCCACCATGCCTAGCATCTTACATAGGTGCTAGGAATCTGACACCAGGTCCTCATGTTTGTGTGGCAGTAACTTAACTAAGACTCTCCCCAGATCCTTTGGTCTTTTAATTTGAAAATCTCATCTGTCTGAAAACCAGTGTTACCAAGGCAACTGCCAAGTAGCCTTTGCAAAGTAAAACAGGCCTCCTCCTTGGCCAACTCTTCAGAACCCTTTAGTAATTTGTTTAAAAAGAGAGAGATAAAACAGTAATAACAATGACAACTATGATGATAACAAAACTATGGTCACAGGAGCAGTGTGGAGATCAAGTAGCAGTTGAGGCTATGTGGCAAGCCCAAACTGTGCTCACATGGTCCATGAGAAATAAACTATAAAGAACAAAAGTGTCTGTCGCTCATTTCAGATGAAACAAGGAGTGGCCTCTTAGGAGTGGGACCTGAGGTGTCATGCTTTGGGTGTGGCCTGATGAATAGGATTGGTTCACTCACCACGGTGCTGGGAAGAACACATTGCACATTACAGGCTTTACCTGTCAGACCGTTCAGGGAACCTTGGGCAACAACTGAGAACCCATGTGTAACCATCAGCACCAAGTATGCCATGAGAAAATCTGCAATGGAGTCCAGCCCATCCAGCAGGGCGACTCAGAACACTGTGCTACTGGACACGAGGAAGGAGACTTGGAGAAGAGTTCGTTGCTTTAGTGAGAAAGAATCTTTAGACTCTGAGAGTGGGCAGGCTTCTTATAATGAATTTTCTTTGCTTGATCCTACCTTACCTGGAGGGCTTAGACTTCTGGGAACATAATGTGGGAAACTGTAATGCATCATTGTGTTCTTATCTAATTACTATAATTGTTTGAGCTACAGACAGAAACAACCCACTGAAGCCAGGAAGAGGAGTGGGAAGGGCAATGTAGGATTTCTGTCAAGTCAAGGGCATCCATGATTTCTTGTCTGCAGGGCTGAGAGCTGGAGACAAGTAGAGAAGAGTCTGTTTGTTTATCTCTTCTTTCCCTCTGCTTACATGTTGATCTCCTGGTGGTGATTGCATGAGGCTCCTGATAATGTCTCTTGGTTCTTTATGCCTCATAGTTAACAGGAAAGCCAGGGTAGGAAGTTAAGGCATGTGCCACTAGCTTGAGATGGGTGTTACTGCTTGAAGTTGTACAAAGCACATATGGAGATGTGGGAAAGCATGGTCACAGGCGGAGAAGCATGAAGGATCTGAAGCTAGCAAGTGTCTGTGCACTCTGCCCTTTGTTTCACTTGAACTGGGCCCTACAGACACAACAGGAAGCTTGCAGTTTTGTAAGGAGAGACTCTTGCTCCTTGAAAGAGGAAGCGTTAGCTCTCTCTGGACACACTACAAGATGGAGCAATCCCTGAAAAGATCCAATGGAAGAGGATTAGGAAGACAGATCCCAGCTTCTAAAGGTGCCCCTAGCTCTGAAGTCTCGGTTGATTCTCGTCCTCTTCCTGCTTTACCATCATCTCTAGGTTACCTTTTTCTTTATCATTGCCAAACTGCCTTGGTGGTTTGCCTGACAGCTCGCTCTTGAATTTGATCCTCCAGGTATCTGAGTCTGAGGCTGCCTTGTTTTTGTTGGCGTTTCATAGTTGAATTGTTCATTTATCTTTGTCCCTGGTCATGGCCAAGAGATGTCCCAGTATATTTTCTGGATTCAAAACATAACTTTTCTTGTCCCATGACGCATAAATTGCCAAGAATTTCAGATCAGTCAATCACTATGAGGTAAAGTAACTCCTTTCTGAGTTTACTGATGTATGACCATGTATATAAAAGTTCTGTTGAACATATGTGTGCCTGTATGTGTATATATACACATACATATTTATGTATTTGCATAAGACTAGTAAGATCATAAAAATACTCAAACAAAGCATTATAAGCCAAAACATCTCCAAAAATACCATTGAGTTTATTTTCATTGCTCATGTACTATTGGGCAGTGGTTTACACACTCAGTGAGACTCCATTAGAGAAAACTAGTCTTTCCCTTATGAGTGGTTGACATAAGAAGATAGCTTCTGGGTGGAGGCTCATATCCGCTTCCCCTTTCAACATGGCTGAAATTTCTGGTTGCCCTAAGACCTTACATGGTTGCTGTGTCCTCTCATTCCAAAGCATACCGAAAAGCCCACTCCTTTCTCCCTATGTCTCCAGGGACCTGGAAGTCTCACCCTTTTCCTTTTGTCCATCAATTAGCTTCCACCTTTTATACTGACACAATCAAGAACCAGTGCAATGGGGTCATCCCAGACCAAAAGGAGAGGTGGTGACCCCACACAGCTCGTTCAATGAGCTTATACAGTTTCAGGGCAGAAGCCATTAGGCACAATGTGATTGGCAGAGCAGCATGACTTTTTAAACTGATTGGTCTTCAGGGAATGAGGTGGCAAGGACTTCCAATGTCTGAAGGTGGGCAAAGATCTGTCTGTGGAATGTGTCCCCACCCGCAGCAGGTCGGCTCCCACCCTGTGGTCTGAGGAATGTTAATTAGCCTCTCTCTTCCGGAGGGGCAAGTGTTCCATGACCTTCTCAAAGTACCTGAGCTGACCTTTTCAGTGTGGTTGAAACAAGAGGATTGTGACTTCAAAATGGGCCTAGACAACCTAACAAGTCACTGCCTCAAAAATAAAACAAAACTCTTCTGTGCCCTGGAGGGATACACTACCTAATCTTGCTGAATCCTACAAACAATATTCTCCCTTAAAGGCCAATAAAGAATGGTTACTTTCTGAAGATTTAAGGGATACCATTTCTACAACTACCAATAGTTGAAGCTAAACTTGGTGGGAAAGAGTCCCCAACATTGGGCTAAGGCAGAATCATGAGCCCATTTTTCAAGCTCTATACATTTTCTCGTTCTGTAAGCATATGATGTTCAAGGAGAGGCCAGCTGGCCCCCTCCTCCTGGTGGTATGTTCTCTATGGTCTGTTGCATGAGATGCAAATATCCTAGTGCTTTGTGCCATTCCACTGGTCCATATAGGCACTTTTTTTTGCCCAGCTTCCACTTTTGCTTCTTTTGAACTCTTTCTGAGACTAATTTTTGTTTGAAAATCCTTGATGTGACCACAGGTTCGGCATGGATAGCTTCACTGGTAAAAGTTGCCTTCCTTCACCAGAGTTGAAACACAGCAAGAATTCTGCAGCCTCTGAAGGAGGACTGTAGTCCATGATGGGCATACTTTTACATATTTGTATTCTCTCCCCAGGTATCTTCATTTCTAGGTTTTTCCATCTGAAACTTTGGGACAACCCTCTTTAGATGTCTTTGCCAAGGTCTCCTTATGGTATAAGAAATGAGGAATTACCCCTACCCTGATTTAGTACCGAGTACTTTGTCATTCCCTGGCTTGGCCTCAGTGTTCAAAAACTATGGGGGCCTTTCTTTGTTGGTTCCCAGCACACACATTTGCATTGGTTAGCTTGCATTCTTTAAGGGAAAATGTATCATGGGTTTTTCTTTTTCTTTTTCCAGTTTTTAGGTGTGAGGGATTAAAGGGTTCATTATTTCTGTCTGTCTTAGCTTCTCTGGATTGACTTTAATGGGTATTTTATGACCTGGCATCTTAGTTCTATGAAATACTTGTTACCTTCCAAATCATGCATGTTTCACACTAACAAAGAGTTTATAAATGTCCTTACTTGAGATTATGTTTAAAAACTAAAAGCTATAGAAGAATCTTCCCTTATTCCTTTACTTCCTCTTCTGCATATGTTTCAAGACCTCCAGTAGATAGTGTCAAACTCTATGTATTAATAAACTCCTGCACCTTCTCCTCTCCTCATGGTTTTCCTCTGACCCCAAACCTGGGAAACCTAAGTCTACCATGTCTCTGCCCAGCTGCCGGCATCTTTACTTATTAGTCGAAGGAACTTGGAGCTAAGGTGTACTTGCAGCCTCTCTCATCTCTAGGATAACCGGGTCTTGGGAGTCTGCGCTTAGCATTATAATAAATAGCACACGAGCAAACCTCAACTCTACCAACTATGTCTTCGTGTTGCTTTAAACATTTTGAGAATATTTGTTTTGTTTAAGGTTGTTTCCAACATGTTGGCTGTTTTTAGCAAATAATTCACACACACACACACACACACACACACACACACACACACACACACACGTTAGTCTGGGCCGGGGCCAGGGAAGAGCATGCAACTTAAAATTTAAGCTGTGCATCAAGCTGAGGGTTGAAAAGATGGTTGTGTGAGAAATCCAACGCTTAGTAAGGTTGGTTGCATTGTTCCCTTAATGGTAGGTCAGCCTCAATCAGGCTAAGTACACTGGAGGCTCACAGGCTAGGTCCACAGTCTTAAAGGAACTCAAGGCATATTATTAACTCAGCTTTAAGGTCCAGCAAAAATTCATCCCCTTTGGGGTCAAGAAATATTTTCAGGAAAATGCTTTCACCACACTCATATATTTTATATATTCATATTATATGTATACAATGTTAACATAAATATAATAAAGTAGTTATAGAAGGTATAATTTATAGCATGATAATAAATATTATAGATTGATATATAGTACAATATCTTATTAGTATGTTTATACTGGCATATTTATAATTATATTTTATATTTGTACACATGTATATTTCTCCATTTTTGTAGGTTGACTATAAATGTAGGTGTAAGTTTGGAAAAACCTCCACACAAATAAAAACATTGGTTACATTCGAAGGAGAGAGAGTAGGGTTAGGGAAGTTCTGCAAGAGGCTGTGTTACGGTTTGAATTTCTTGTGTGTCTAAAAGTGGGTTTGTACACATGAGTGCAGTGCCATTGCGGGTAAGAGAGGCATTGGATCCACTGGAGCTGGAGTTAGAGGAGATTGTGAACTGTCAAATGTGGGTGCTAGAACCCCAACTGGAGTCTTCTGCAAGAGCAATACACCTGATTGCGGACCTATGTCACCAGCCCAGAATGTAAATCTCTTACAACTTGAGTATTGCTATTTTCAAGTGCTTCACAGACTCATATCCCATATTATTTACAGTTAAGAATGAGGCACTACACTAGGTAAGTCTTGACTTGTCTGAGAATGTAAATGAGAGGAGGAGTTTCTAGGTCCTCAGTCCTGGTCCTGTTGCTGACAGGTCACCCTGAGAACAGCTCTGATGTGCCTGACTTGCCAAAGGAAGACTGGTCCTCCTGTGCTCCCCTCATATGACACAGTTCCCGGGATCTGAAGTGAACTGGCAGGAAGCCAGCTTGGTCACACTCCATACTTCTCAGCAAAGATGAACTTCTGTGGTAAAAATGGAAGAGAAGGAGAGTACACACGGGTTATAGTCTAGCTTATCTTTAACATGGCTGGGAGTCTGTTGGTGTGAGTCTTGAAACTGCAGAAATCCCAAGGGTATGGATCATTGCTCCTGAACACAGCCAAGGCCTGCATCTCCTTAACCCATCTCTTTAGGAATAGTTGACCTGCCTGTACTACCCTCCCACCTTGGCTGGTCACATGAGAACTGAAAGGAGTGACTGACACACTGATAACACCAACCACTGCAGCCTCTTTCTCAGAAAGGACCGCACAAGTATGCTGCCAGAGATTTGCTAGTACAGGCACACTCACCCAGTCAGCAGTTTTGCAGACTAATGCATACTAATGCTTTAATAAGGATGTCTATTTACTTTCAATGGCAAAATGTCAGATTTGCAGATCAAACTTTCCAACCAATATTTTTTATGCACAGCATCCAGGTATATGACTGATAAACTTTCTGTTGTGTATGGCAGAAGCAAAACAAAGTAGCAACTCCCTTCTCTAAAGATTAAAAGGAGCATGGTTACAAATGGGTTATTTGTGACAATGGCTTGCGGATGTCTTCATACTCTTCACAGTTTCTCTAATTTCCTCATAAGCATCTAGACATTGGTCAGTTTAGGACCATATGGTGCATATAACACTATTCCAAACTGTTAGTGGAGGTTGAACCATGGGTTCCAGGTTAAAATCTAGCTGTTGGCTTTAGTATCCTGCATCATTCTTCCTAGCACTAGATGTTTTCTATTCTATACTCAGTAAAAGAGGCTGCCCGTTGACTCTGTGGTAATGAATTCAGTGAGAAGGCTTGCAAATGTTTGACATCCTTCTCAACCCAGCATGGACAGGGGAGGTGGGCCATTCAATCTCAGTATTCTTTCCTGTTGTTCTCATTTCCTTTCTGTTGTGATGAAACATTCTGGCTAAAAACAAGTAAGGGGATGAAAGGATGTACTTGGCTTACACTTTCAGGTCACAGGTCATCACTGAGGGAAATCCAAGTAGAAACTTGAAGGCAGGCCCGCTTACTATTCCACACAGCATTACCTCTAGCCAGGGTGTTCACTCAGGTAATGACATTCAGGAGAAACCATCCAGGAATGATACTTGCTAGCACACTCCTGCTTAACTACCACTGTTACCTAGCCTATAGCCCGCGGCCACCTGCCCATGCTGATACCACTGTCCACAGTGGATTAAACCTTCCTATATCAATTAATGATCAAGACAATCCCTCACAAACATGTTTACAGACCAATCTGATCTGGGCAGTTGGGATCTCTTTCTTAGTAACTCAGTGACTCTTGGGTGGACAATTTAAGCTCTAAGTAGGACATCAACAGAACCCAGATGTGCAAGAAAAAGCACACTGTTGCAGTTTGGCTTAAAATGTCCCCAGTGGGCACATATTTTTGAACATTTGTTACCAGCTTGTGGGACTATTTAAGATGTTGAAGAACCTTCAAGTGAGAGGATCTAGCTAGAATAACCGAGTCACTGGCCTGAAAGCCTTGAGATATATAGGCTGGCCATGCTTCCTCTCCTGGTTCTGTTTCTTGATCTGTCTAGATCTGAGCAGGTAGCTTCATACTCTACAAGAGAAGTAAAGCCAAGAGGGAATCAGAAATGTCTTGATGGTTAAGGTAATAGAATGCACGCCCTAGCAATTTGCTCATCTGCACACACTCCAATTTATATCACCCTTCTGAATGAAACTGAAAATGACCAAGAGCCACACTCTGAAAACCACTTCTCTTCCCAAACTTCTTTAAAATTGCTTTTCTAGATACCCCGAGGCCAGCTCAAAATATTCTCAAACTTACTATGCTCCTGTCTTGGCCTGTGGAGTAAGGTGATTAGAGGTGTGTGTCATCATGGCTGGTTCAATTTTGCACTTTCCATGCATGTGCCTTCATTGCTCATTTGATCTGAAGTGCCCTCCTTCTCACTTCTATTTGATGAAAGTGTCATGAAGTTATGTTGTCATGTCCAAGGTCACCTTCACCATAAATCCTGTGCAAACCTTATCTCTGTGTTTGCCATTTTCCTGTTTCCCTGACTAAACTGTAATCTTCTTTTGGTTGATGGATGTTTGAGTTAATTTTGAATGAAAGGCCTCAAGCCTAGCACACTGTTTCTTATGTTGTTTTGGTGCCCATTTGTTCATCTGAACACACTGAACTGAACAATAGAAGTGAAGCCTTTCTATTGTTTTGCTTCAAGAAATGAGCCCAGAAAGTGTGGTTTCATCTTTCCCCAAACATCGGATAAGTCTCAGAAATTGCGTACCTCCTGAAGAGTTTTCACAAGTTCTTTGTAGCTGGTGTTACAACTGGAAAATAAAAGGTCAAATAACAAATATCTCCTCAAATTAAACCACTGAGATTATCTTTTGTGATTGTCTCTTAGATATCCATGAAACTAATTGTCATCATGGAAGCCAAGATCTCTATGGGATGCTTAAAACTAACTCAGGTGACCCTAACTAAGCAAGTAAAAGATCTGTTTGACAAGAACTTCAAGTCTCTTAAGAAGGAAATTGA
>NW_022196902.1:11108152-11111852 GCF_008632895.1 Mastomys coucha
AGGAGGAGAGGACCTCGGCCCTGTGAAGGTTCTGTGCCCCAGTGTAGGGGAATGCCAGGGCCAGAAGGGCGGGGTGGCAGGTATGGGGAAGTGGGAGGCAACAGGGGTTTGTTTTTGTTGTTTTTGTTTGTTCCTTTGTTTTTTGGAGGGGAAACTGGAAATGGAGAAATTTACATGTAAATAAAGAAAATATCTAAAAGAAAAAAAAAACTAACTCAGATGGCAGTCATGTTACTGATGCATTTCTTCAAATGCAGAATGGAAGACTTTGAATAATAGCTAGATTACAGTTTCCATTTTTCTGGTAATTCTGGGAAGTAGTTGGCATGCTGAAAAAGCCTTCCATTGAAAACTGTGTATTTAAGAGTGTAACAGAAAATACCATTTAGTATGTACACTGAACATCAGATTGACAGAGTGTGTGCAGCTGCCATCCTTTCAAGTGTCTGCCAAATTGTGTGTGGACCTGCTTATGACTGTGCCCTCCTAACTCCCGTGCCTGTGCTGTGTGCTTTGCCTCAAGAGTGACTAGGATTCCCTATTACTTGGGAAGAAAAAGATGACATATTAACACTATCTTGAGGGAAATGTCTGTTGTCTCATTTGGTCTTCTGTAAATCCCTGGGCTACTCATATTCCCTTTAAAAACACATAACACTGATGAAAGACAATGAGCTATTTTCACGGAGGCATCACAAATGGGCTTGTCCCAGTCTAGTTCCCAGCTTTGTCTTGTTGTCATTCTCTTCCTTCTTTTCTCCTTCCTCCTCCCAGTCCTCCCCACTTCTTCTCTTCCTCACCATGTAGCCTAATTTAGTCTACTCTTTTAACTCTATTTTCCCTTTTTCTCTCAGGGAGTTACTCTTTGTCTTTACAATGATGTTTGGGAATCATTGTTCTTCAGCCAACTTCTACTAAACTCACCTGCATTGGAGTCTTTGTCAGTGCATGCAATTTTTATATTTGGAGCTGAGAAATAATATTTCATGTTTAGCACCATTGCAATATGTCTTTAAACAAAAGGCTAAAAAAATGAAGAAATGTGAAGTTTTGAAAAATCAAGCTATTGAAACCTTAGATGTCAACACTAATAAATAGAGAAGTTTCATAGTCTGGCTGAACATAAGCAGAGAATTGTAATATTAAACTAGTGAGATTAGAAGTATCCTATTGGTAGAACAATTGCCTATCATGTCTATCCCTGAAAACAAATAATAAGCACAACACCATCAAAAAACAAAACAAAACAAAAAATAAAACAAAAAACAATGGATGTGGAGATAAAAATGCCTTGGAAAATGTTTTTTAAATGTTTATTAATTATTTTCTTTGAAAGTAGTGTTACAATGTGAAACTGTAGGAGTAATGATGGGGCTTATAACATAATCCCTATGTTCTAGTTAGGGGAAGGTGTTCTCATGAGCATATTTATTGACAATTTTGAAACTTCTGTATTTGCATGAACTTTTCAGAAGAGAAAAACATCTTCCTCCTGCATAGGGCAATAAGGACAGAAAATGAAACAGTCCCTAAGCAGCTTGTTGACCTAATACGTTTAATTGGGGTTACTTACAGGAGAATGGCCAAGTTTTGAGAAACTACACCACTGAGGTTCCCTCACCCCTACCCCCACCTCTAGCAACTGTTAACTGCTTATATATTCTCAGGAGGTGTTCACGAGCCTCTTCTCTCCTCTATGAAGAAACACTGATACTGAACCCAATCGTGTATGGGTTGCCTGTGTTTGCACAATCACAGCTGCTAAGAATTAAGATTGCCCAGAGGACACCAGTCCATAACATGTGTATACGGAGACTAAACAAATCAATCAATGGATGACAGACCATGGGTGGCTAATTTCTCATTCCCTGTTGGAAAGACAGATGAGAAAGGGGGAGTCCAGAATGGGGTTTGTTCTGTTAAATGACATTTACATAAACTAAAACAGATGAGATAGATAGCTACTGAAATAGTTATAGAGATATACATGTTAATATATGTGTGCAAATTCCTCACTTATGTTTAATGAGAGAGCCTAGTGTCAATGACATCTAGTAATGGTAAACACACCTTGCACTCTGGTCTTGATTTCGTTGTCTCTGGTGCATCTACACTATGGACCATGTTCTCTTGGTGAGACTGTGTTCTTCAGTCTCTGACATATTCTTCTTCTGCTCACTCCTATTTGGGCCCCTTCATCCCAGTGTCCTCTGGCTCCACTTAAACGTTGATTTTCCTCCTTACAATCTTAGATTCAGAATCACTGACTGATTCAGAATGTCTGTGGTTTCTAAGTTGGAGCCTTAGCTGCGAAGTTAATACCTAGCTCTGGACACCCTTACATGTTTCATTTTTATTCCAGAATTGTAGTGCTGCTCTTTAAATGACCCGGCAGAAGCTTGCCTTCCCTATTCTCCTTTCCCAGTCATTTTCAGTCTTGTCCTGTACTCTTCTAAGAAGGTCTCACTCACACTTGCTTTCTCTCTATCATGGTACAAGGATGAGTCATCACTAAGACAAGCATTGTGTCATTGTTAAAGGGTCCAGTCAATTGCAAGCATACTTTTCTGATGTTACAAACAGATTAAAAAATAACAGGTCAAATGAAGTATCAAGGTTAGGTGGGAAATGCTGATATTAGCATGGAAGAAATGCACACAATGTGAAGATAAACAAAAACACAGACTAGGAAGCAGCACACCAGGCCACATTCCGTCAAGGCAGCCACCTCCAACTACTCCAATGGCTGCGTTTCTAGACTTTGTGCTAGCTCTCCCCAGTCTGTGCTAGGTGGCTGCGTTCTGAAGGGCTTGCTCTGTTCACTTGTTGTGACAACTCATTTCCCCTCTTCTCTGCATTCTTTCCCCTGTATGCACCATTGTGTCAACCTACTCATAGTTTCTGCTTTCTCATAACAGGATGACCATGGCTTATTAATGACAACATCATTACCTTCTGATCTCACCTATACATCACTGAACTTTAACTCATGCTGTTAACTCTTCGATTCTCCCTTACACTTCCCAGTTTGAGCTGATAAGGACAAGAAACTGATGAAATAGATGCCGCTATGAAATGTCAGTCCATGATTAAATACCCCTGAGTAGGTATCCAACCAACCTAGTCCTCCATAGCTTGCCTGGTTGAATAATGAAGGGATCTGTCACACAAACTATGGTTATCAGGGTTTTATTTGGCAGGAACAAGAGTCAGAACAGATGGTGCAACACACAGGGCACAGTCATTACGTTTTTCTGCAGAAAGTAATATATATATATATATATATATATATATATATATATATATATATATATGACTTATTACTCTGAGGAAGAGTGGGGTGGTAGTTCACCCAGGGTAACGAGAAATGAAAAATGTTGACTCTAGAGAGGTCAGAAAAATCAACTTAGGAATATTAGGGTTACAAAGACCAGGGATAAGCCCCAGAGAGCCAAAGCATCCTGGAGAGGATCTGTACATGTATGTTTATTGGTTCACCATTCACAGAAAACAGAACCAGTCTAGATGTCCATCAACACATGCATGGATAGAGAGATTTTTAAGACATATGCACAATGGATTCTTCACATAGTAATGTCATGACACTTTCAGGAAGATGGATACAACTGGAAATTGTTATGCTAAATAAAATAAGCCAGACTGAAAACAAAAAGTTTGTTTTCTTTTGCTTGTGGAAGCT
>NW_022196902.1:11111967-11119050 GCF_008632895.1 Mastomys coucha
TATGGTGCAGGGTGGTGGTGGGGTGGAATGGGGTAGTAAGGTGTGTGGTGGTGGTGGTGGTGGTGTGTGGTGGTGGTGATGTGTATGTGTGTTTATCTGATAAAACTAGAAAGAGACTCATGAATCAGGGAGATCTTCAGGGAAGGTTGAAGATGTGGAACTCATACATGCAAGCAGAAGAGAGAGTTAGCTAGAAGCAGAAAGGTTAACTGCAAGAAGAAAGAAAACCAGTCAGAGGGTACGGGGGGGGGCAGAGGGAGGGTGGTGGGATGTGGCCCGTGGGTACACCAATGATGTCATGAAGCCCAGTACTCCTAATGCTGACTTAAAACATCAAATACAAAATTCAGAAAGAAACCATAGATAGGCACTAGGGGAGAGCAGGTCAGAGACCTTCCTGCCAAGGATGTTATGTTACGTCTGACTTACTTAGCACAAGGCTGAGGAGTAAGACATCTATGAAAAGACAGTGACCTGACATTTCTGCCTTTAGCTTTCCCCTCCCAGGGGTTACTATTGTATTGTAGGTAACATTTCTTCTGTTTATAACAATGCTTAACTTAGGAAAGTAAAACTTAAAAAATTATAAAATCAGTGGTTATTTTCTTTCACCACTTGACAAGAAACACAACTGTAACTTTATGTTTCTTTATATTGGTCTCTTTCCCATGGATTTTTCTCCTGGAAAAAAAGTGAGATTTTATGTCATGTAGTATTATATCTTTTTTTTTAAAGATATACCACAAGCATAGTGATATATGACCTAAAATACAGTTACAGAAATATCCATTATGGGGAGATGCCTTTATTCACCTCCCTGTGTCCTACTGGTCAGATTTAGATTGACCTAGCTTTTACAAGGGCAGGAGTTGAATAAAGATTTCTAGAATGGTCATTTGCTTCTCAGCTTTTAAGTTTTTCAAATATTTACTCCATGCCTTCAGAGTCAAGTTCTAATTCGTGTCTTTGGCTCAAAGGTGTGTGTGTGTGTATGTGTGTGTGTGTGTGTGTGTATGTGTGTGTGTATGTGTGTGTATGTGTGTATGTGTGTGTGTGTGTGTATGTGTGTGTGTATGTGTGTGTATGTGTGTGTGTGTGTGTGTGTGTATGTGTGTGTATGTGTGTGTGTGTATGTGTGTGTGTGTGTATGTGTGTGTGTGTGTGTATGTGTGTGTGTGTGTGTGTGTGTGTGTACACACTCACATGTGTGCTTCACGATCTGGAGTCTATGTAGTTTCTGCATACTTTGCCCAAGTGTGCCGTATCTCTTCATACCTGTAGAGGAGCCTCTCATAATGCTTTTGTTGGAAGCTTCTCTTCCTCCTCCTCATGGCTGATTCAGTTTGTGTTCTAGGATTGAGCTGAAATGTCAGGGTTTTTAATCCTTCCTGGAAAGCCGTCCAGGGTGAGTGATTCATGCCTGTGTCGCTTTGCTGATTCTGACGGCATTCTGTTTCCAGCCCAGGGAAGCCTGACTTACATGTCTGTGACACACACAATCAGAAGCAGCCTCTCGTATTACTCTAATGACTGCATGATGCTAAAGCTTTTTTCAGTGCTTACCCCGTCACAAAATGGCTGCAGCAGCCTTGGGCTCCAAACACAGGCTATATATGACTTCTTTTCTCTTTTAAAATATTAAAATAAAAACCATTGGAACCCTCCGGATGGTTTGACTTCTCTCTTGGCCTGAACTGCCTCATTGTCATGCCGACCTTTAGAGGAACCAGCAAAGACGACACTCATGCTTCTGCACTCTATTCTGGAGGCTACAAAGGGTTCAGGAAGAGCTGGGCAGGCAGAAAAAAATTGCACTGGCAGCGAAGGCTCCGTGTGTGCCTCCCTGCCTCCCCACCCCAAATTGCTTTTTCCCCTACCTGCAGAGCAATGAGCTCTGAAATGGTAGATTTCTTATTGTTTCTTTGTAGTGAACACCCACCTCAAATACATTACTTCAGATTTTTTTTTTCTTAAATGAAATATTCAGAGACCATCCAACCACACTGCTAATGCTTGATGTACAGTGTAGCCTGTATGTGGGGTAGGGTTGGGGGTGCAGCTGCTTCCCTGGGCACATTCTTCCTAAGGCCATAGTAGAAAGGAGAGGCAACGGGGGGACACTTGTTAAGTGAAGACCTTTGGCATGACCGTGAGAAGGAAACTACCTGGAAGAGGGTGGTAGGACTCAATGGTGGCTACACTGGACAAGCATTCATGGAAGTTTGGGATCCTTTGAGGACCCTTGGTGGGGCTCATGTTGCTTTTTGCAATTTTCTCCCCAATCCTGTAGCCAGGGACATCCTATGGGCGGCTTCTTTCATGTACTTTTTCTGCAGTTACAAGTGGAGTGAAACAGTCTTCCATTCATGTTCTAGGAGTGTCTCAGGTCTTTCCAGGGGCCACAGCTTCTAACCTGAGTTAGCTCTGGTGTGGCCAGGGATGTCTGGCCAGACAGTATCTGGCTTCTTCCTTGGGTTTGTGTCTCTGCATTGTGAAACTCAGGCTACTTCTCTGTAACCCTCTGGCAGTGTAACATAGAAAGAACCATCGTTTATGTCCTCTTGGTGGCTCTTCTTGGATTCACCTCAGTTTCCTTCAAAGCCAGACAGTGCTCTTAGACCCTGCAGGTGGAATGGATGGGAGCTTGCTAATTCAGGGAAGTAGGTGAGGGGAAGCTTGTGTCTTGTGCAATTAGGAAGCTTAATTACTCTCTCCTTTGATTGTAATTTTTCATTTGGAGGCATAATTGTCTTTGTTGTAACATTTGCTGGGTCTGAACTCCCTGGCTGAATCTGATTTGAGTCAGGTGGGCCCCACCCCAATTCATCACAGTTCACACACCATAATGACTTTTTACATCGAAATAACACACTGCCAAATGCTGACCTCCACCCCTCTCTCCCAGGCCTCCAGAGTCACCCTTTGCTCACTGAGGTGGACAGGAGCTCCAACACCAATGAAACTTCCAACGCGATGTGCTCATGAGTCCGCCTGGAAACTTTCCAGTCAGCAACTTTGCAGTCATCTTGCACCTAGAAATCTCAGGGCCTGCCGGGAACTGCTCTCTTCAGACATAAAGTTGGAGTAGGCGAGAACCTCCAAAAATTTAGAAAGAGACTTCAATTCTTACCACAATGGTAAGCTATAGCGGGAGGCTACAGGCTTGTCCCTATGCCCTGCTGTGGATAAAGAGCTTATTTGATTCAGACGAGCCAGGAGGCATAGCGTCACAGCTCAGCGTTCGCAGATGGAGCTCCTTGGGGGTGATAGCTCACTTCAGGAGTTCTGATTTGACCTCTGTCAAACTTTTGTTGGTCAAATACCAGAGGTGTGACCCGAGAGTCGGGGGTAGGGGGATAAACCTTGGATGTCATTCCTTAGGTCCTTCTGTCTTTTCCTTTATTCTGGCCCCTGTAACAAAGTCGCAGGCCAGTGGGTCCCAGGACCTGCCTGTTGCTCTCAGCCCAGCACTGAAATTCTGGAATCATTCTCAAGTCTTCAGACTTGCAAGGCAAGCACTTCCACCCGCTGAGCTGTGCTCTAGTCTCATAAAACCTTTTTGGTTTGTTTGTTTGTTTGTTTTGTTTTGTTTTTATTTTTGTTTTTTTTTGTTTTGTTTTGTTTTTTTCCTGCAAAGTTGATTGTGATTGGGGAGAATGGAAAAGTAATTGGGGAATGAACAAATACTACTCAGGAAAACTATTCGTAGAAAGTATAGACATGTAATGTGAATATCTGGGCTAGATGTAGACATTGAGGAGCTCAAACAACAGGGAGTGTTCCTAATGCAAGGGGACCCCCTTCTTCCTTGACCTGCCATCAAAAGGACACACTGGGCATGGAGAAAGGGTATTTCTCTGTAATGCCAGCACTCAGGAAACTGAGGCAGGAGGATCGCTGTAAGATCAAGGCCAGTGTAGGCTATATGGGGAGTTCCAGTCTGTCCTGGCCTTCACAGTGAGTGAGAACAAGGTTCAAACTCAAACACCAAGCAGGTTGACTTTATCAATCTACATCATTACTGTTGCTGAGTTTTCCTCCCTAGTCCCTTTTTTCTAGCCCACCTGTTTCACATATTAGAATGTGAATATTTTATTTTTCTAAACCATTACCCTCATCAAAAACAAAATAGCATGACATCATTTTTACTCTGCTTTAAGCTTATTCAAACAGCCGTGTGGCTTTAATGACGATACAATGTTGTTTTGTATTGGGAGGAACAAGATCAAGAGAGAAGCAGCAGTATACAGATGCCATTTGTGAATTAATGATGCAATTATGTAGCCTGCTGAGTAGGTATGATAATTACCATGTGATACATTATTGATGAGGCATTGTTAAATGTCAGCTAATTTTTCTGTGCTTCCTATTTGATTAGAACAGCACATTACAGGTGGTCACCTTGCAGAAGATTTTGTTTAACCAGCAAACACAATTTTTAAAAGCAAGGGTAGATCATTCTTCATGTGACATTCTATCAAAATCTACAAACATCGTGTCTTCAGTTTTTTGCTGCTGCAAGTATGGTCCACTGATGTTAACACCTGCATCAGCAGGGAGCTTTTTAGTGCCACAGCCCAACTGCATCAAGATCTTCATCTTAATGAGATCCCTAGTGTCTTGATTCAGAATATATTCAAGAAGCATAAATCTAAAGACTGTTCCCTCTGTAAAAGAAGCTGCCCTGAGGATGGAGTATTCAAGGAGAAATAGGTCAAAGCCTATTTCTAGAACTTACTTATCAGAAATAAACGAATTTTTAAAAAGGCATATTTGAAATGAGGGTTCCATACTCTCTATTCTGAATATCTTAGGCGAGGCCAGTCACCTGTACTCTCCTGTCATGTGTCTGAGAAGACTCCGGCTTGAATTCCAGTCTGCACACTGGCTTCTTTCTCCTTCCTCTTGTGACAGGGTCTGGCTATGTACCCCAGGCCGGCCTGGAATGGTAATCTTTAGATGTCAGCCTTTGAGTGTTTGGATTACAGTAACAGGCCTCCATTCCTATCCCACTCCTGCTTGCTTCTTGACAGGGGAAGAAACAAAGACCAAGAAAGAGCTTTGGTGAGGCGTGAGGTGAAGGCTCAGACTCATGAGGCTTCATAGAGCATGGATCTGCTTCGTGCCCATGTTTTCTGGAAACATCTGAATAGATGCTCCTGGGCTTTCAATGAGACTTTTTTCCTAGACAACTCAGGACAATCTGAGATGCATGTAACATACCCAGCCTTCTCAGCAGGGTATGGCGAGCACCCCTGGTGCTTGTGGGGCTGGCAGGGAAAGATGAGCTGCCCTTGCCCGCAATCAGAAAGAGATCTTACTGCATTCCATTAGTTCAGGAAAAAGAACAGACTTCAAAAATTGAAGTGTGGTCCCTACTGATTTTATATGACTGTCCATTCAGTGGAATGCTGAAAACCCATCAGTCAGAACACTAATGTCAGAGCATGTGCAAATGGACTCAAATGGTCAACTAAAAAATTTTAAAAGTGAGAGGAACACCCACAGGGTACTCTACCAACCTAGCCTCGGTCCTATTCACAGACGTTTACAAAAGTTGGCCTGATCGCATCCATCGTCCACTGTTTGTCTTTACGGGTATGTTCAACAATAGTCTCAAATTTCTGTTTGCCATGTGATTGCCTAGAGCCCAGTGAGGGAGCATGGGAACTTTTGAGAACCTTCTGCTGCTCTCTTCTTTTGAGCAGGACTTAGAGCCAATAATTTTTATCTCAATGTCAAGATTATGTATTATATGACTGTACAATGTGAGGATTATTTTATGTAACAATAGCATCCATATTATCAATATTAAGATATTAAACTGAGCAGAGTGAATGTTTGAAGAATATATTTCATAGATCCTCTTGCATGACTCCACCTCAGTTTCATCCATTTTTAGTAATATACTAAAATAGGTCAAAAGAAAAGTATTGTTGCTGTATGTCAAGGCAAACCTCATCACAACTCTCATTTACCATGCATGACTCTCCAGGAGCAAACTCTGCCTTCCCTATGACTCCACACTCTGAGCCTTAGATCTGAAGGAACCAATGCTTGGGTGTCTTCTCCAAACTTCAGAGATACTCCACTCATTCATTTCTGAACCAGTGTGAACATGAGGCACAACTGTTCACCAAATCTTAAGTCTCCATACCAAAGAGGAAACGCCTGCTATGTAAAGGCAGCTGACTTCACACTTGCTGAAGATAGCACAAACCAGAAGTTTCTATAGAAAGGACAGCTCAGCTAATGAAGAGTCAGTCTGATTCATAGTTTGATCAACCCCACACCTTCTCCTCCAGCTGGTCAGCCCTAAACCATCCTCAAGTAGGATTCAATGAGTTATAAGAACATGCTCAACATTAAAGACCACACTGTGAATTTTAAATACATATGGCCTGGTACAATATGGTTGATCAAACTTTCATATATGTATGCTTTGTGAAAAGCTGTACTTTTTATGCTACATTCAAATGTAAAATGAAAATGATTCTTCAACAAAGAGATTTTGGGGCTGAAGAAATGGCTCAGCAATTAACAGTGCTTGTCACTCTTCCACAGGACCCAAATTAGGTTCCAAACACTCAACTGCCTATACTTCCAGGGGATCCAATGCCCTCTTCTGATCTCCTTGGGCATCTACACTCACACGATACACTCACATAGGTATACATACATACACACAAAACGAAAATAAGATCTTTTAAAGAAATGATTTGAATTTCCTCCAAGGTCTAGTTATATGACCTTTTGAAAAGATACAAGCCACCTTAAAGTAAGTAACTTGGTTACTTGTGATTATATACAGAGAAATATTTTGTTTCTTGTGAGAACAAAAGAAATATAAATCATTCCATTAGTAAAGTTGGCAAGCTGCAAAAGAAGATGCATGACATTTTAAGGACTCACAACTTCCTAACTTAAAATGACACGTGGGAATTTCATTAGTTGCTCACCATTCATTCACTCACCCAGCTGCTGAGGGTTGAGAGTCCATGGCACGAGGCATGGTAGGATGCAGAATTGTGTACACTCAAGTTTGTGCTTTTTCCAGGACAGTGGGTTCCTGAAAGCATAGAA
>NW_022196902.1:11119060-11130182 GCF_008632895.1 Mastomys coucha
GGGAAAGGGAGAGAGAGAGATCTGACTACATCAAAGGCATTTTAAATTAAATAATTCCATGTAGTTGTTTACATTTGTAAGTGATTCCTCTTCTGTGACCTCTCAAGCACTTTGGCACTTTGTCTGTCATTCATGCAGCCCCCCCCTCTGTACTATTTATAGGTTTTCAAGGGGTTCTTTTGATCTGGCTGGATTTAGCTAGAGGCTGGGAAATAAATGTAAGGGCCTGAATCTTAGCTTGGATTGACAGTAGCAGACACAGAAAACTGTAGGACAAAATTACTGTTCATGATCACTTTTTCCAAAAGAGACAGATTATTATTGGTTATCTAGGAGGTAGTTTAAAAAGATGATGGAAATAAAACGAAGATGAACAAATTACTATTCATTTTTCGCTGTCACAGCTCATTTAGAAAAACTTGCTTGGGCTTCTGGTGTAAACCTAACATCCTCTGTCGCCACCTGGTGGCCTATTGGTGTACTATCCCTGGGAGGGCAGACATGGAAAACCAAAACGCATGGACAACTTTGTATTTTATTTGTTCATTAAATCAATTCCCAATGTGATTGACATTACTTCTCATGCTAAAACCTGCCATGAAGATACGTGTAAATGTAAACTGGGTGTGGACTTTGAATGTCTATGTACCAATGTAGTGGCATGTGCTTACAAATACTGTCAGGAAGGGGTGCCTGTTCACTGGAGGCCACCCACTGTTTGTGGTGGATACCTTGTATCAAAGTCATCAAGTTCACAGCTTTAAAGAAGATCAAATTAATTGTCATTTTATTGTGGAGTAATGCCATGAAACTCATGGGAATATAATTAGTTTTAGTTGTTTAAATTTTATAGACTTTTGATAATCACAAATTATTATATCTCAAAAAGAAAAAAAAATGTATTGTTTTCTATTATGTTTCACTGCTATTCCATAAGGTATTTATAATATTAATATAAATTACATACCATCAATAAATAAATAAATAAGAAAAATTATAGAGACAGTTGCCTACCTTCACAGTCCCCCATTCCTCAAAATATTGGAGCAATTGTCTTCAGCCTTCTGGCCCAGAACATCTGATAGACCTTATGTGAAACAGGAATAATCATGAGGGACTAGTTTATTCTGTCTTGGCAGGACTAAGCTGTCAACTATCCTGCATCTTGTGTCCTTTCATGGACAGTAATTTTCTGTCTGTAGATGAATTGGGGCATCTTCTGCCCAGTGGCTGCCCTGCCACAAAAGCAAACTTCTGGAGGTAATGATGCCTAACATCTTCTCCAAACTGTGAAGGGGATACTGTCAGGAGCAGACATATCTCTAGAGAAATGATTATTAATAATGAGATGCCTTACCTGTCATATTCTGTGGACTTCTGACACTTTTGAAGACTATCTATCTATGTAAAGTATATCTGAACCGTTGCCCTTTAACTACTCTCAGCTATTTCTAATTGAAATATCTCAAAAACACCCTTCATTAAGAACTCAGATCCATGAGCATGTTATCTGGCCCTAAATTCAGATTCTTGAAAGAGTCGTATAGGCACAATGCCTTTCTAAGAGTGACAATACTAATCTCAATTTTTGTATCAATATAAGAAATTCATACCAATGAAAACCTTAATTCGGTTTAAAAATTAATTCTGTACCAATGTAAGAAATTATAACTTCAACTTTGTATCAAATAGAGATTTCTAGCAATGTAAGATTATGACTATACAATCAATTCTACCTATTTCCTCCCTGTTCAAATTATGTCCATTCCTAAATTTCCTAGAATTACAACATTTAGAATTACCATTTCCAGACCCCTAACCCCAAGATAGTAGGCTAACGATTCTCTATGGCTTCTTTCTGCTAAACAAGGGCAATTAAATATCCTTAAAGGGGAGGGGAAAGGTTGGAAAAATAGGAGATTTGGTTAGACCTTAAGAAAGCCAAGTCAAGTGCAGTGTGTACTTTTAAAAAACAATCTACGCTAAACTGGCTAAGCACTAGCATCGATGGTTTCTTCCTAGCCAGGTGCAGAGCCCAAGACCCAGCCAATGCCTTTACCACAAGTGGGGCTCTTCCTCTCCAGAGCTCCGAGATCACTTTCTGTCCCCATGGCTAGCTGCAGGTGTGCTCTCGCCAGCCCTCACTTCCCTGCCGTTACCTCTCCCTTGGAGCTTGGTCCTTTGCCAGTCTTCCCATTCCAAAACTGGCCAAATTCTGCCCTGGCTATGTTTTCTCTCTCTCCCCAACCCACCTCAGTTTCCATGAATGGAAAACATCACACAATCTTCTTAGTCTAAAATCAACTGATGACACAACCGCTAGGCGTGGAGTCTATTGTCCTAAACTCATCAACTGTTCTTATGTTGGAAATCTTGGTGGCAGATTCTGCCACCAAGTCTAATGGTTCCTGGTCTACATCCTGTTTCCTCTCCCTGCCCACATCGCAGTAAAAAAGGGCCGTTCCTTCCTCCTGGGTTCTCTCTTCCTATCTCATACCCGGAAGGTCTGCCTCCTCCTTTTTGCCCAGTGATTGGCTTCTTGTTGTCTTAATTAGCCAATCAATTAATTAGGGGAAAGTTCCGCTACAGCCAGCAGTTGTTATTTAGTCTCTGATGCATAAAGTTCTGACTGGATCCATCTGAAAGGCTGAGTGATGCAAGATGACCTGGAATCCATGACACCAGGAGTTCAAGCAGGTCAGTGTAGCACGTCTGAGGACCAGGAGTCCAAGCAGGTCAGTGCGGCACGTCTGAGGACCAGGAGTCCAAGCAGGTCAGTGCGGCACATCTGAGGATGAGTCACATCAAAGCTGTACACTCTGAAATATACAAATCTCAAAACAGAATTTAAGTACCATCAAGAAACCTGCATGGATTGTGTTAGTCTTTGTAGGGTGTATTGACTATTTAAGAAAGACTTTTTGTTCTTTGCTAAGCATGTGAAAGACAGTCTTTTTTATGAGCTGATTTTTAATAACAACCAATAATAAGTCTTCATTCGTACCATGTGAAAGGATGGCACAAAGAATCTTACCTTTCCTGTTTGCTTCTCTTGAATTTTTCAAGTTCTTTAGGGGTCTCCCTCCATCATATCTGATCTATATAACTCTGGAAGGAGTCCAGAGCCCAATTGCCTTTTCTATAAACACAAATATAAAGCCTTTCTCCCAAATTACCATGTCCTTTAGCCAGTAACCAGGAAAACTTTTAGCTTGACTCCTCTCCCAGAAGAATAATAAAATAACCACAAAACTCAAAATCATACCTATTTTGATAATTCAAATAATTCAAAACAAATGAAGTAAACTAAATAAATACTGCATGAGCCTATCCTTAGGCTTTCTCTAATCTGTCATGCCAGGATATTTAATCCCAAATTCCTGTGGAGCCCATGTTTCAAGAATATCAGTTATCCTGTAAGACTCCCTCTCCCCATTAAAAAAAAATCTACTTAGAGCATTTTATTTTCATAAATCTTCCTTTTTTTTTTTTTTTTTTTTTTTTTTTTGAGGCTGCAGGCTTTTTGCCTACAGCAGGGGTCTCAGTGCCTCTGGACCCAGACTCTTTGTATTAGTTCTAAACCACGGGAAGAATTCCTTACATGGCTCAGGCAAAATCTATATTCTTTTCTAACTTTAAAAACAATTAAACCAAACTTAGAATTCTATTCTATGATTTCCTGCTTGTAGGAAGCAGGCAGCTTTTAATGTTTGGCTCTCCGTCTGAGAGCCGCCATCTTGTCTCTTTTCACAGCAGGGGACCTCAGAATCTGTGATCAGAGTCTGCCCCTGTGTTTCTTTGTTTAAGATTCCCGAGCTCTCTGAGTTCAAGGCCAGCCTGGTCTACAGAGTGAGTTCCAGGACATCCAGGGCTATACAGAGGAACCCTGTCTTTAAAAAAACAAAAACAAAAACAAGAACAAAAAAACCAGAAGACTAAAATGAAACAAAAAAAGATTTCCAAGTTCTGGAGTCATGTGACTGCTCCACTTGCTGAGAAACCACCTTTTCCCTCCTCCCAGGCCTGTTTTATTGTGTCTGAATCAATCCGAGAACCCTAAATTATTAGTGGATTTTTGGCCTACGTTGGGTGCCATCTGTAAATTTAAAAACCCCACTTGTTCCAGCTAGGCTCTGGGACTAGCAGCTGCTCACCTGTATTCTGGAGAGTGCTGCCTGTTCTTCGCAGTGCAGATGGCAACAGCCATCTCACCTAGCTCCCACGGCTGGCTTGCTAAGCTGTCCATGCCCATGTCCTTCCTGAGAATGCCTGGAGCAACCGATTGAGTTCCACTGCCCGCCCACCCTCCCGCCCCGGGTGCTTGGCTCCACAGAGAGCCAATGACCACCCCACAGAATCATAGTGGATGGAAAACACCAGACAACCTTAATATTCTAAAATCATCCAGATGACTCAGCCTTTGGGCTCGGAATCTATTGTCCTAAACTCATCAACTATTCTACATTAGACTTTTTCTGGTGGGAGGCTGCCACCGGTTTTAATTGCCTCCAGGCTTACAAGGTATACATCTTTCTCCCTCCAAAGCCTGACCCAAGGCACTTTTTCTGTCTTGTCTACTCCTTTCCCTTTGGGACCCGGGGAAACCCACCTCTATATCTTAGTCCAGTGATTAGCTTTTGCCATCTTTAATTTACCCAATCAAGAGGCAATTAGGGAATCTCTGCCTAGATTAGTGGATGAAATTGTCTCATTCAGAGACTCTTCCAAATACACTTAGGCACATGTCTGTTAAAATACAATTTCATATACAGTGAAATTTATATGTTTGTAAAACTGAAGTTTTACAAAACACCCTAAAATAAAGTAAGATGTGTTTGCTACTTAAATGGATAAGTACTCTCAGTGGTTGTTTGTGTCAGTATACACAAGACCGTGCAAGCTCCAACCAGACAAAAATAACAGCATAGAGATGGGAAGGTGTGCAGGAAATCCATCAGAGAACATAGGAGGCTTTGTCATCGATAGTGGCTTGGAGTGTGAAAGTCAGTTCTCTTTAATGAAGGGGCCCCTAGTGGGGTGACCATACACCAGGGCTGATTCGATAGGAGGCTTTGTCATCGATAGTGGCTTGGAGTGTGAAAGTCAGTTCTCTTTAATGACAGGGCCCCTAGTGGGGTGACCATACACCAGGGCTGATCCCATTCCCAAGAATGAGTGGGAAAGAGAAACAGGACACAATGGGGAAAAAAGGAAAAAAGTAAAGAAAACATAAGCTCAAAGTTGCATGGGAAGGGACAGAAGAGGGTAACAGGGGCAGCTGGGGGAGGGGACAAATGTGATCAAGAATTTGAAAATGAAATAAGATTGTTTAGAATGTGGATAAATAGACGTACTCATGTCCTGTCACAATTTCATGTCTCACAAACTAACATATCTCATTTAATGGAACTTATTTCTCATTATACCCTTGGGAGCCCTTCCTTTTAAAGGGGTGACACTGTCCTTTTAATACAGCTCCCAAATTTGTCCACTGTCCACAGATGGAGAGGGAGGAAACAGGACTGCAGGATAATCTTCTTCCAAGAAGATATATGCAGTCCTTGCAAACTGTAAGTTAGTTTTAATATTTTAACGCTACATATTCATTATATCAACTTTGAGGTTTGTCATGATATTTTCTCACCTTCATATCATGTACCTTGATCACATCCTCCTTCCTGTATCCCCTTATCTCCTGTCTATTCTCCCAATGGCCTATTCATAATGGTCAACTATGACTTTTTATGTCCAATTGAAAGCTATCCCTCCTCTTAAGGAGACTTCCTTTCTGACAATATTACTTGTATGGATTTGCTTTGATTACAACTTGGGTGGATTAAGAAATGCATGCACTATTAATGGGGCAAATCTTTGCATGAGCCTGCAAGAATGTTTCCAGCAAAGTTTAAATTGAGAGGATGACCCACACTGAAGATGTGTGTAGCACCACATGATAGCTGGGATCTTAGAATAAACAGTAAGAAAACAAGATAAAACCAGCATATTACCAGCATTCCTCACTCTATGTTTCCTGGTTGTTGTCACAACTAAATTGTTCTTGCCAGAATGATGTAATATGTTCCTCTCAATTGTGAGCCAAATAAATTATTTTTTCTTGTTTCTTTTTGTCAGGTATTTAGTTAATGTGCTAAAAATAAAAGCAATTAATACAATGCACAATGTTCATAACACTTTTCAACCAAATGAATTTGCTTTCTGGAATAAGTATCAGGCCTCAAATTCATCAAATAAGGGAAATTTGGGATATTAGCCAGTACAGATGCATTCTGCTTCAAACTTTAAAATGTAGATCCGCTGTCTTCTTGGCAAAAAGGTGAAGTAACAAATGCCTGGAACAACACAGTACTATCTAGAGACCTTTCCATATTACTGAATACACATGCAAGTCATCCACTCTACCCAGTAGGAAGTGGCAAGGAAGAAAGAAAGAAAAAAGATAGCCTTTGGTGGTAGCTCACATCTTTCATCCTAGCACTCAGAAGGCAGAGCAAGGCAGATTCATGAGTTAGAGGTCAGCCTGGTCTACAGAGCAAGTTCCAGGACAGCCAGTGCTACACAGAGAAACCCTGTGTCAAAAAGAGGGCGCGGGGGTGTGGGGTGTGGGGGAGTGAGGTGGAAGATGGGAGAATAAAAACAAGGTAAAATGTGAAAAAGGTGGCAGCTTTTCAGGAAGGAACCACTTAAAACAGAAGTGACTTCACAAGACACAAAAAAAGTGTTTTATGCCTTCTGTGCCAGGTCAAGGATCCAACCCAAAAACCTACTGGATGGATGGCTGCTCCCCTGAGAACAGTCTCTCCCAGCTCAGAACCTAGCTCTACAAGTTCCCTTCCCTTTCTCTCCATTCTCCTTTCCTTTGCTCTCTTCTTCCTTTCTTTTCTTTATATGGGTATTGAGGAAGATGGGCAGAGTGGACTGAAGATGGTACAATAGGAGCAGGCCTGGAACATGGAGGACCAGCAGAGCCACAGCACAGGGACAGAGAGAGCAGCCATAGATGTGGGCAGAGCCTTGCATCCAGGCAGCTCAGGTGAGGCATGTAGGCCGGTTATTAGGTTTCAAGCATAGGAATGATGGGTTCTGCTTTTGTCTCCAGGATCGCTGTTTACCATGTTGAGATTGTTAGCATCAGGACATCCAAAGCCTATGGCGATGTATGGGCGGGTCCACAGACCTGTTGCCAGGGCAACAGCCACCATATTCCCAGAATCCATTGGGCTCATCTCCCACCTTTACCTTTGGCTGCTATGTCACAATCCATATATATATATACGGGAACATTCCTCCATATCTCTCTCTCTCTCTCTCTCTCTCTCTCTCTCTCTCTCTCTCTCTCTCTCCTCTCTCTCTCCTCTCCTTTCTCCTCTCTTTCCACGCCACTACCCCCACCTCCTCTCAATTAAACCTCTTGCACGTGGAACTGTTTGGGCCTAGTGTGATATGTTCTGACTCGACCCACGGCTCCAACACATCAGAGATTATATGGGATGGAAGGGGAAACGAGGCTGCCAAGCATCAGAGACACTTACCAGGAAGTCACAAAGATGTCCTTGATTAATTGATTAAGACACTATATTCTAGACTTTCAGTGTTTTTCTTCAAGTAAGACCATAACTTTCAGTTTTCAAAGTTCCCAGCTGTTGACTACAGCTCTTTTCTTGGCTCTGAAGCTCCCCCTACTGATCACAGAATTGAAAGGCAGATAGTGTATGTCCATTCTCTCCATACTTGTGACTGAATTTTGAGCTTTGATTGCATCAAATCATGAGGCTCTGGGAAAGAGGGAAGCAAAGGAAGAAACTTGAATTAATTGCCATTTCTTATTTGGAAGGCAGTAATGACTATCATCTATTGGATTTTCCTGTAGAATTTAGTTTTGTATCTGTTTGATGTGTGTTAGTTGTAGTAAGACTCCAGGGACCAGAAGAGAAGCAGGTATTAAAGTCAAATCACATTGTTGCACCAAGAGTTCAGGCACACAGGATTGTCTGGCCACCTCTCTACCCACCTTCACCAGACCCAGAACACTAAGAACTTCCAGGTTAGATTGCTCCCTCCTCCCCCTAAATTCCCCATGCCTGCTGAGTCCTCTGGAGAAAACCCAGCTGTGCTCCCCTTCCCCCAGCTCCATTATCTGGCCAGCAAGAACACTCAGGTTAGATCCCCCTGCTGACAAGTCCCAAGGCACATCCAGCTGCCCTGTGCTTTGTGCTGCCCCCCCAGCTCCATTGTGCAACCACTGCTTTGCCTACCTTCAAGCCTGTAAAACTGGGAACATCCAGGTTAGTCCCTCCCCACCCCCAATCCCCTGTCTGCCTGTCCCCTGGGGCGTACCCACCTGCTCTGAGACATGTAGTGCCCACTGAATTCCATTGTCCAGCCCAAGGCTGCCCACTGGAGGCCTGTTCTCCAGGAACATCCAGGTTAGGCCTGTCTTCCAGATACCTGCTACACCAGGAACATCCATGGACAACCAGATGGCTAAAGGCCAGCAGCACACAATCAACAAAAGCCAGGGTAATATGGCACCTCCAGAACACAGCTGTCCTACTACAGCAAGTCCTGGATATTTTAACACAACCAAAGCACAAGAAAATGACTTTAAATCCAATCTTATAAAGATGATAGAATAATAGGAACTGAATAAATATCTTAAAGAAATACAGGAAAATAACAACCAAAGAGGTGGAGGTCTTTGAAGAGGAGACCAATAAATCTCTTAAAGAAATATAGGAAAATACAATTATACAGGTGAAGGAAATGAATAAACCTGTTCAAGACCTGGACATGAAAATAGGAACAATAAAGAAAACACAAACTGAGGGAATTCTGGAGATGGAAGACCTAACAAAGAGAACAGAAACAACAGGTACAAGCATCACCAACAGAATAAAAAAAGATAGAAGACAGAATCTCAGGCATAGAAGATATGATAGAATAAACTGATGCAGCAGTCAAAGAAAACACAACCTAAGAAAAGAGATGCCTATAAACATATAAGACACATATAGAACATCAATTAGATTATACCAGAAAAGAAAATTCTCCCACCACATAAAAATCAAAATACAAAACTTACAGAAGAAAGAAAGAATATTAAAAAGCTGCAAGGGGAAAGGCCGAGTAACGATCAGAAGCAGAGCTATCAGAATTACATCTGACTTCTCAACAGGGACTCTAAAAACCAGAAGATCTTGTAGTCCCTAAGAAACCGCAGATGCCAACCTAAACTACTATATCCAGCAAAACTTTCAATCACCATAGATGGAGAAAACAAGATATTATAAGCCAAAGCCAAATGTAAACAATATCTATCTACAAATCCAGCCCCACATAAAATATTAGAAGAAAACTCCTACCTAAGTAGGTTAACTATACCCAGGAAAACACAGGAAAAAATAATTTCACACCAGGAAAAACAAAATAAGGGAAACACACACACACATACACACACACACACAAGAACACCACCAAAATCAAAATAACAGACATTAACAATCACTGGTCATTAATATCAATATCAATGGACTCAATTCTCTAATAAATGATACACCCTAACAGAATGGGTGTGAAAACAAGAGTCCATCATTCTGCCACAAGTAACACAACTCAGCAACAATGATAGCTATTACCCCAGAGTAAAAGGCTGGGAAAAAAAAGTTTTCCAAGTAGACAGACCCAAGAAGCAAGCTAGAGAAGCCACTCTAATATCTAGTAAAACAGACTTTCAATCAAAATTTGTGGAGAGCTTTTGGGACCACATTGTAGGAATCTCATAGGAATTTGGCATTGGGCTAAGACATGGAAGTAGCCTCTGGCAGAAATTTGACTTTTGGACCAAGACTCAGGAAATAGGCTCAGATTAAGAATATTTACATTTGGGCTAATATAAAGCTCAGAAAGGGCTCAGCCCAGGAGTAGGAATGTGTGGCATTCCTTTTATCTTGGTCATCCTGATAAGCCCCTAGAAACAGTGTTTGTGAGACCTTGTTTATTGCCTTGCTTGTTCCTTGACGATTTGTGTTTATTGTCGTGTCTGTTCCCTGACCTAGAAATGGTATAAAAGCAGACTGAGAAAAAATAAACCCACTTCAGCCTCAGAACTCACTGGGATCATGCTACAGTGTTGTCTAATTGCCTTTTTTCTTTTTAGTCCTCTCGCTCCCTCCATGGAAAATCCATTGACTGACTGAGCTGACTTGGTCAGATGCCACCTCAATGTCTGGTCCCAGTAAGGGGGATACAGTGCAAGACACAGTGGGAATAGGAAGTGTTTGCAGAGGAAAATTGGAGCCAGTGGTGAGTAAACCGCATAAGAATGGAGCAAGGTAATGGTAGAATGCTTTTTGTATATATGCTTAAGGATATGCTAAAAGCTAGAGGATTGAAGGTAAGTCAGAAACAAATTACTCAGTTTCTGATTTTTATAGGAGAAATCTGTCCTTGTTTCCCTGAGGAAGGTACAGTAAGTTTGTAGACATGGGAGAAAGTGGGAGAAGGGATAAAAGGTACTATACAACACATGGTCCTGAAGACAATTCCCATAGATGCTTTTAGCCTTTGGACCTTCGTTAAGGATACCTTAGATCCTAGACATGAAAGTGTAATTTTAGGTAAGATATTGGAAGATGCAGATAATGAAAGCAAGAAGAAAGACAAAGCTCTTCCACTTCCTATTTCTGAGTTTTCGGTTGAGGCAGGAAAGTGTGGTGACCCTCTTAATCCTGGAGACAAAATTGAATTGGAGGAAGAGGCTGCTAAGTATCATAATGGGGATTGACGTCTGTTAAGGGATTCTCTTTGCAAAGGAACAGACAAGGATATCCCAGAGACAGAAGAAGATGAAAGAAAAAGAATTAGCTGGGAGTGTTGAAAGATTTGAGCAAGTTCTCAGAGAACAAAAGAGTAGTAAAGTTCAAATTCTGAGGAGAATGTATCAATAGTGGTGCCCAAAATGAAGACTTTGCCTCCTCAAGTGACTTTAGAGAGTAAAAGAAAAGAGGGGAAACCTCTTGCTTTAAATCCTATTACTCGAGTTTCTGAGACCTGAACAGCCAGCCGGGAGCCACAGGCCCCACGACTCCCAGGGGAGACGCAGGGC
>NW_022196902.1:11137488-11159789 GCF_008632895.1 Mastomys coucha
GGAAACTGGGAAAGGAGAAATTCGCATGTAAATAAAGAAAATATCTAAAATAATAATAATAAAAAAAAAAATCCTATTACTCTGTTATCACTGAAGAGGAAAGCTCAGGACCTATGGAGAATTCCACCAGGCACCCCTCCCCTCCTGGAAGAGAGGGGTCATAGAACACTAGGCATCCCTCCCCTCCTGGAAGAGAGAGGTCATGAAGCACACAGGCACCCCTCCCCTCTAGAAAGGAGAGGCTGAATACCTTTCTCAGAAAGACCACAGAGGGGACTGACTGTTGACTACCTACAGATGAGGGAAGTGCTTGCTACCTCACTCCCTAAGGACAATCAGTTTAAAAGTCACACTGTTCTGCCAATCACATTGTGCCTAAATGCCAATTATTCAGCCAGCCACCTGGGGTCATCAACTCTTCTTCTGGTGCAGGACAACCCCAGTGCTCTGGAACAATAAATTCCTCTTGCTTTTGCATCAGCCCCCAGCTCCATGTTGTTCACTCAGAGGGTCCCAGGTAACAAAGGCTCGTCAGAGTCTTACATCACCTCTTCAAGCAGGACTAAACAGGCTATAGAATGAGGGGAAGATATATAAGGATATGCTTTGCAATGCTCTGTGCAGGATCCACAAGGAACTCTATTAAATACCACACTTTCATTCCTTTTAAATAGCTAAAGGAATTAAAAACTGTCTTTGCTCAGTAAAGACCTACTGCTCCATTCACCATGTCTATGTTAGATGGCCTGTCTATTAAGGCTCTTCCACCTGCAGATTAGAAACAGTTCGCTCATGCATGTTTTGGGAAAGAAGATAATCTTTTTATGGAAAACAGAAGTTTTTGAAAGATGTCATCAAGACATCAATTATATGCTAGAGCTGACAATCTGGTTATTTATGAGATGTTAACAGGAGAAGGTCAGGATATACAGAATCAGTTACAATTTAATACTGGTACTTATGCTCAAATTGGTGCTGCAGCTCACAGGGCCTGGAATATCATGCCTAATAAAGGAGATTGTCTCAAGATATTTAAAAAGTAAGGCATGGACCTGATGAGCCTTTTCAGGAGTTTGTCAATAGGCTGTTTTAATCATCTGGGACAGTGTTTGGAGGTGTTAATGCTGGAATGCAAACACAGCCTGCTAGGCTGCCATAAGACCTTATAGAAAGACTGGGACCATTGCAGACTATATTAGATTATGTTCTGACATTGGTCCCTCTTATGTGCAGGGTGTGGCCATGGCTGGCACACTCCAGGGAAAAACTATACAAGTTTTGTTTCAACAGACTGGAAAAGGAAAGAGGAGGGTCAGTGGGCCTCCTGGGAGTTATTTTGGATATAGACAGACAGTGCATCTAGTGAGGAATTGTCCAAATAAAATTAAGGAAAATAGAAAAACCCAGGATTCTATCCTAGATGCAAGAGAGGGACGCATTGGGTTAGTGAATGCAGGTCTAAGAGTGACTAGGAAATCCTTTCCCTCAGGGAAATGGGGAGGGTTCCCAGGCCCTGAAGCAATGTTATGTGGCAATGCAGCTCATTCCTCAGCAAAACAATCCTTTTAGGATCTTTTCTGAGCCAACCCAGGCAGTGCAGGACTGGACCTTAGTCCTTCTACCTATACAGTATTAACTCCTGAAATGGGGATGGAGCTCTTCCCACTGGAATACATGGTCTATTATTGTCAGAAACTGTAGGATTGTTACTGGGAAGAAGCACTGCCATGACGGCAGGACTGATAGATGCGGATTATACTGGGAAATTAAAATTATGACTTCTTCACCTACCCATATTTTTGTCATTCAACTTGGACAGAGAATTGCTCAATTACTCTTTATACCATTTTTGGTTTTGACGAAAAATAAGGTTAATGCTAATGTTTGAGGAGCAAAAGGATTTGGCTCTTCAGATCTTATTGGGTCCAAGCAATAAAAGCTGAAAGACTTGAGCTCGTTTTAAGAATAATGGAAAAAAATTTACATGGCTACTGGATACAGGAACAGATGAATTGGTAATAACTTTTGTTCATTGGTTTGGATCTTGGCCTTAAACAACTACCATTACTCAATTACAAGAGATAGGGCAAAGTCAGAGTCCTGAGCAAAGCAGTGATCTCTTACATTGTGAAGATGAGGAAGGCCACCAGGGATATTTTCAACCTTACATTGTTTCTAACCTGATTATTCATTTGTAGGGAAGAAATATAATGAAGGACATTAGAGTCTTTTTAGATAGTCCAAAATAACAATGTTATGCAACACATGTTTGGTTGTGGTTGTTTACCTAGCCAAGAGTTAGGAACTCAAAGTTAGGGAGAATTGGAGCCCATTATAGTTACCCCTGGAAAAGGAAAGACAGGTCTAGGGTATTTTTAATAGAGACCATTGACAAGCCTGCACTCCATGCAGATAAGGTTACTTGGAAAATTGATGTTCCTGTATGGGTGAATCAGTGGTTTCTCACTTTAGAAATAATTCTGGCCACTCAACAACTAGTGCAAGAGCAATTGCAAGCTGGATACATTGAACCATCTAGTTTCCCCTGGAACTCACCTATTTTGTGATAAGAAAAAATCAGGTAAGTGGAGATTATTGCAAGATTTATGAAAAGTTAATGAAACCATGGAACATAGGGGAGCAATACAACCTGGCTTACCTACTCCAGCTGCCATTCCAAACAATACATATAAAATTATCATAGATTTAAAAGATTGTTTCTATACTATCACTTTGCATCCTGATGACTGTAAAAGGTTTGCATTTAGTGTGCCTGTTTGTAATTTTAAAGAACTCATGAAGCAATATCATTGGAAATTTTTGCCTCAAGGAATGGCTAATAGCCCTACATTTTGTTAAAAATTTGTTCCTTCTTCAATACAAGAGATTAAGACTGTGAATCCTTCTGTGTATATTATTCATTATATGGATAGTATTTTATTAGCTGATCCCTTTAAGGGGTTTTACTATAAGCCTTTGCTCTTACACAACAAGTTAAAATCTTGAGGATTAGTTGTTCCTCTAGAAAAGATTCAGACACAATATTCTTTTCAATACTTGGGACATCAGTTATATCCTAAACGAATTGTGGCACAGGAAATTCAAATAACAAAAGATAATTTACTTATTTTATATAATTTTTAAAAGTTGTTAGGAGATGTTAATTTGCTAAGACTTCATCTTAAGCTTACCAGAGGAGAACTTAAACCTCTGCTTGATATTCTCAAAGGGTATGCAAATCTTAATTCCCCCCCTGACAATTAACTGATGAGGGATGAATAGCTTTGTAGAAAGTAGGGGATGTAGGGAGCGGTGAAGCTGGAGAGACATTCGCCATGGCAAGATGGCGCCTACTTCTGCTGTCAACTCCTAGTAAACAACTGTTTGCGCATGTGCGTAGAGTGAAAAGTCACGGCCCATTCTGGGGCGTTACGTAGGGTAATGAGCGAACAGCCAATCATGGGCAGACACGCCACGCTGTGGGCAGACATGCCGCACTGTGGTGTATATAAGCAGTGCAGATTTTGGGCTCGACCCTTTTTTTCCTATGGATGGAGACAATAAATGTTGCTGCAGAAGGAACCTAGTGTCCGCGTCTCTTCTTGCTGGTGGGACGACTGCGCGGGCTACAAGGGGAAGCTATTAATCAACAACAGATACATTAGATAGACTATGACCAATTGTGGGCTGCTTGCACTCTTGCTACTCCTCATGCACCCACAGCAGTTCTTTTGCAAAGGGACCATTAATGTAGATTCATCTTTCCTCATCTCCAAGGAACGTTTTAACACCCTACTATGAAGCTGTTGCTGTGTTAATACAAAATGTAGGATAAAATCATGAAATTATTTTGGGAAAGAACCTGATGAAATATTTATTCCTTATTCCAAACAGCAATTAAATTGGTTATTTCAGAATAATGACATTTGGCCTATTGAATGTGCAAACTTTTCAGGCAAAACTGATAATTATTCTCCAAAAGACAAGCTATTACAATTTACTTCTACACATGCTTTACTATTGTCTATAGGTTTACATATGCACCCCATAAAAATGTGCTTACTGTATTTACAGATGTCTCATTTAATGGGAAGGCAGCATATGTAATTATGTCACATGTTCATTCTCTTGAGTTTCCCCCTGCTTCAGCACAAATAATTGAACTATGTTATGTAGATGCTGTTTTTGAAATGTAGAAAAATCAAGCTTTTAATTTGTATACTGATAACCAATATATAGCTAATGGTTTACAATTGCTTGAAACTGTTTTTTTTTTTTAATATACTGCTACTTCTCAAATTTTGCAATTATTTATGCAAATACAATTCAATTTAAGAGAATGTACTGGTCCTTACTTTATAAGACATTTAAGAACCCATATTGAATTACCTTAATGAGGGCAATGTCACAGCAGATTTGTATGCCAGGCAGATTATAGGTCTTACATGGAAACAACTGGCTAAACAATCTCATTCTTTACATCATCAAAATAGTAATAGCTTGAGACAACAATTTGGTATTTCTAGAGAATGTGCATATCAAATTGTAGACTTGTCTTCAATGTCCTCAGTTTCTTCCTGTACCACATTATGATGTTAATCCTCAAGGACTTATCAATTATTAATTACGTAATCAATTATGGCAAATGGATGTTCCTCATATTTCTAATTTTGGAAAATTAAAATATGTACATTGACACATTTTCAGGCTTTCTAATTGCAACTGTTTTAACAGGAGAAACAACTAAAAATGTAGTTAGTTATTGCCTACATTGTTTTCTATGCTGGGTGTTCCAAATCAGATTACAACAGATAATGGAGCTGGCTATTGCAGTTGAGCATTTGAGACTTTTTGTCAACCATTTAATATTACCCATATCACTGGGATCCCTTATAATCCTCAAGAACAAGGCATGGTAGAATGGGCCCATGGAACTTTAAAACAATATCTTCATACTCGCTTCAGCAGCACATATACTAAAATTGGAACGATACAGAAAAGATTAGCATGGCCCCTGCGCAAGGATGACATGCAAATTTGTGAAGCATTCCATATTTTTTTTAAAAAACAAAAACCAAAAAAACCAAAAAACCCCAATATCTTCATAAAATACAAAAGGGGGAGTTATATCCCTATGCACCACAAAATTATTTTAATCATGCTTTTTTATTTTATTTTTTAAAGATTCATTTATTTGTTATAGGTACAGTGTTCTGCCTGCAGCCCAGAAGACAGCAGCAGATCCCATTACAGATGGTTGTGAGCCACCATGTGGTTGCTGGGAATTGAACTCAGAACCTCAGGAGGAGCAGCCAGTGCTCTCAACCACTAAGCTATCTCTCTAGCCCTATTTTAAATTTTTAAAATTTGGATTTTCATAGATGTTCACCTGCTGAGCATTTTCGGCATCCTCACACTTCTATAATAAATGCTTCAGTGACATGGAAGAAACCTATGACAGACCAATGGCATAGACCTGACTCTGTATTCATATGATGACAAAGTCACATTTGTGTTTTTTTACAGGAAGAAAATGGGGCACAACTGCTGCCAGAAAGGCTGGTGAGAGAAACGGAACAGTTCCACTCTCCTGCTGATTCCCTTACTGATGATGATGACGGTTCCCACACAAAGTGAAGTCTACTGGACCTATGTTCCTGACCCACCACTGATACCTCTAGCAGTGTGGTCTGCTATGCTTGCAGACAGGTACTTAGCATAACTATCTCCTGAGATGCTTCATCCAGAAGTTGATAGAAACAGATGCAAAAATGCACAGCCAAACATCAGGCAGAGCTCAGGAAGTCATGTGGGAAGTAGGGGATAGAATTGAGTGAGCTGCAGGGGTCAAGGACACCATAAGAGTCAACTATAGAGTCAACTAACCTGGGCCCATTGGTGCTCATAGAGACCACCAACCAAAAAGCATGCAAGGGCTGGTACTAGGTCTCCTATACATTTGTAGTGGATATGTTGCTTCATACTCATCAGCTTCATGTGCTGACTCTGCTGCTTGCCATTGCCATTGCCATTAGGGAGGCTCTAACTGGACTCTTCACTGGGCATCAGTAGGAGAGGATATGCTTAATCCTGCTGGGACTAGATGTCCCAGGGAAGGTGGTACCCAAGGGGGTTTCCCCTTCTCTGAGGGGAAAGGGAGGGACTAATGGGGGTTGGGATTTGTAAGGGTGGGACTGAGAAGAGAGGAGGAAGAGGTTGCAATCAGGATGTAAAGTTAACAAATAAATAATTTAATTAAGTAAAAAGAAAAAAAAAAGAGTTTAGACACATAGAGACATTCTCATAGTTTCTGTAGATGAAAGGTTCTGAAATCTAAGTTCCCTGATGTCAGCCAAGGCCCAGTCTTGTAAAACCTTTCTAGGAAATAGTAAGTAGTCAACCCTAATTAGGTAAATTCTTTTTTGAACAACTATATCTAATCTATTTATAGGCTTCATTCAGAAAATTTCTGCAGGCCAAATACTCAATTGTAAGAGATGGCTAGCAGCCAGATTCAGGAGTTTAGAACTCAAGGCTGATGATGAAGGTGACTTCTGGGCAGGTCTCCCTGATGCTTGGCAGCCTTGCTCCTGTTCCTCCCCATATATTCTCAACATAGTAGTCAGCGACCATGGAAACAAAGTCAGAAGATGCCATTCCTGAATATAAATATTCTGAAGCCTGAATATAACTTCAATAATAAGATGGGCACCACTTCTCTGGGTGCCTCAAATTCCAGAACATGACACTTTCTTGAGGGGAAACCAGAGAGTAGTACCTATGAAGACTTCAGTCATTGCAGCTTATTGTTCATAAGAACTTCAGTCATCATAGCTCACATTCACAGAGAACTCAGTCACCATAGCTCATTGTTCGTAGGAACCTGAGTCACCACAGCTCACAGTTGACAGGGACTTTGGTTGCAATAGTTCACTGTTCATAGGTACTTTGGTCACCATAGCTCATTCTTCACAGGGCTTTTTGTTGAGATTCTCCTTTAGTCTACAACATCCTGTTTTTCAGCACGTTGAAAAGTAGCATGTTTTTAGAATTGCTAAAATTCTGGAAAACAAACACAGCTCTGCTTCCTCTTCCCTGTGTCTAGAGCTTTGCAGTAGCCACCCTAAAGGCACAATCTGGGAGAATTTGCCATTTAGTTTTCAACCAAAGCAATTCAGAAAATTCACACTAAAAATGAATTGAAAGAAGTAGAGGCTGCACTTGAATGAAAGCCCTGATCCATCTGATACTGTCTCCAGAGACAGAATCTCCTCTCTCCACTTCTCAAATACCAGTCAGCCCCCAGAACCCCTTGTTGGAACAACTGGATTCTACTTTTAGGGAGTGGGGCAGAGACAGACAGAGACAGATAGACAGAAATGCAGACACATACACAACATCAGGGGAGGGAGAGGGAGAACCTAGTGTAAGCCTGTACCAAATAAGAGGAAAGAGAAGACAAGATGGAGGAGGATTAAGGAAAGCCTAAGAGACACAGTCTATGCGATTTGCTGATGGGTTGTGGAATGAAAAAATGGTTTTCAAGGCCCTCTGAGTTTCTTTGGGAAGTAGTGTCATTGTTCGTAGGCTCTCTCTCTCTCTCTCTCTCTCTCTCTCTCTCTCTCTCTCTCTCTCTGTGTCTCTGTCTCTCTCTGTCTCTGTTTCTGTCTGTCTCTTTCTGTGTGTGAAAGTTTCTTGCTGTAGGAGAGAATATGCATCTATACCATTATATTGAGTATGTTTTACTTTTACCTTTAAAATATCTCTGAGGGCTAGGGTTATAGTTTAGTGGTACAGTGTTCATCCAATCTCCAGCATTGTCAACAAACAGAAGGAGCTCCAAGTTCCCTTCTGTTAATCCAATAAGTCTTAAATTAACTAGGGTGAGCTGAAAGAGAGAATCAGGAATCCACAAATCCTGTGGAAGAGTTTGCATGCTGTGAACCTACAACAAAGATTTGCTTTATGCTCAGATTATTTTGTACTCAATTTGGGAACAAAATACTACACCTACCTGAGAGAAATAAAAATCTTAAGGGGGAGGAGTAGCTTTGAACATTGAGATTTTAACCATGAAGAGAGACAACATCAATTATTGCTCGCCTATGGTAAAGCAGGACCCAATTAATTGTCAGACACTTAAAACAGTCTGAACCCAGCTATTTGTTTGAGAATATAAATTGACCACCAGATGGCAGCACATGATTTTTAAAAGAAACGCTACTCCCCTCCTCCACCTTCCTGCCCCTGCACACCACCCCTACACCTCCAAAATGGACACAATGAGCTGGAAGGCGCCCATAGTGAACATTTTTCCTTTTGTTCCTAAAACTGGAATGAAATGAGGAATAACACAGAGAAGTAAGAAACAGAAGAAAGTAAGGCAGAGGAAACGTGGGAGGGAGGAGATTTAAAAAGAAACTAAAAGAAAAAGAAAAAAAGAAGCACATGCAGCTAGATGACAGTTCATTACAAAAGACAGCAGGCAGGCTGCTGGTGTAGGAAAGTTCCGAGGGAGGAAACGGTGCTATAACCACAGGCATTCACAGCCTACATGTGTGAGTGAGTACAACATAGACTCTTGACCTTCTTATAAAAGAAGCTGTCTCCTTGGGAAACTACAAGAATGAGTTTACATTTTCAACATGTTCTCTTTTCTTTAAGGCTTGGGTTACCTGAATTCTCCATTTATATTTGAAACTTATTTTAATCAATCTTCTTCAAGGAGGTCATTCACATTGGATTCCATGGTTGGACATGCAAGTAAGAGAAATGACTCAGGACAACAGAAAGTGTTCAGGCACATACCAATAGTGATGTATCCATGTAATAAAAAAGAAAGGGGAGGGAGTTCCAGGACAAGAAGCCTCTCATGAACTGAAAGTAATTCTTGAGATCTGTCTCTGGTTCTCCACGGACCACCAACCACTTACTAAGACCATTCTTCAGCGTCTTCAGCTACTCTTCCTTCCCTAACTAATTAGTATGGTTCAAGAGTGTAAGATAGAAGAGATCTCACATAATGGTGATAGGCTTGGGCATTGAGGCTTCTTGTGTAGGGCTTTCCACCTTGGCACTAATGATATCTTGGGATAGATAATTCTTTGTTAGGAAGCAATGTGTGCTCTTTCCATTACAGATAGTTAGTAGCCTCCTGACTGACTCTTGCTAGATGCCAATAATACACCCTTACCCAGTTTATAGCATTCAAAAGTATCTCTAGACATTGCCAAGTGTCCCCTGGGAAGCAGATTTGCTATCTTCCATGTTTTGGAACCTCTGCTCTAGAGAGACTCTAATTATAGGGCTGAAAGACATTCTGAAGGCTTTGTTTCCTTGTCTTTCTGCTCATGGGCAAAATTCTTTCTGAATCACAAGAGAAATGTATGCTCAATCTCTAGTAGAGATTTGTAAGTATTAAAACCATTCCCAAAATGCGTTTCTTATACCTAGGATAATGTTCTCTATTTGAAATAAAAGCAACCAAATATATCATTATAAATTTTGTGTTAAGCAGAAAGTGGCACATTATGCTCTAAGGCACACAGGTAATACAAGTATTTATAGAGAGAAAACCAATTGATGCTGATTGAAGCCTTATAGGGTACCAGATACATTTTTTGGGGGGTATATTTCTACTCATGTTATAAGCTTACAATATCTCTATGCAGATATATTATTTGCCTTTCACAGATGAAGATAATGAGACTGAGAAAAGTGTAATCACTACCTCAGAATTATATTCATAGTCAATGTGGAAGAGCAGATTAAAACTGTGATCAGTCTCTATTTATGGACATGAGCTCTTACACATCTTACTGTTGAGTTGAGCATGGGCATAGGACAGGAATCTTTTGTCAGAGGATATATTTGGTGCAATCAAAAAGTCATACAGGTTGCCTCAGACTGGAAAGTATGATAATTTTTTGGTATGTGATGAGGGTTAGGACGATGGGATGGAGAGGTGGGATGGGACCACCCTTCGAGGAGTAAGGGGGCATGTAGAATAGTGTGATGGACTACCTGTTTGTGTTTCTTCCTTCTTGAATTCACATCATGGAACCACAGTCCTAATAAGATGGTGTTAGGAACTGGGATGTACTACCATTGGAACTTAAAGTATGTCATGATGGCAGAACCTCCACAATGGGACTACTGCTATTATGAGAGAGTTTGCCTACTCTCCCTTTTCTCCATTGTCTGACACTATCCTAAGAATCCAGCTATCTAGAAACATGTCTTCTGGGACAAATATATTGGATTTTCTAGTCTCAATAAGTATGGGGAATAACATTGTTTAGTTGTAATTTATTGCTAAGACACATATGGAGGTCTAAAGAATGAGAAGCCCATCCTGAGGTAATGAAGCCATCAGGTTATAAAGGGAGATTAGTACCAGAGGACAGGTATAATCTAACAGGCCAACAGGATGTATTTTATTTAACTGTCATTTTTAAAAATTGAGAAATCTTGAGGGGGAGAGATTTGGATTTCTGAATATTCTTGAACTAAATGTGACAACTTGGTCCTTTGTAACTGAGTTCTTTGTCACCATCGAAGACATGTTGCTGACATTAATGAGATTTGAGTTCTCTACCCAAATTCATGTCATATCCTGTTCATCTACTCTCCTCTTGCTTGAATTCTCTGATTAATTCTCATGAACAGAATAATTTCCAATCTTAAATATAAAAACATATTGGAAAAATGTATCTGCTAACACAACTTTATGATTCTTCTAATAGCTCTGTGAAGATGAGACAGCCTGGTCATGGTGGTATACACCTGTAATTCCAGATAAAGTAAGGAAGAAAGGATTGCCATGAATTTAAGGTTATTCTGGGCTATTCAATGAGTACTAGGGCATTCAGACCTGTATAGTAAGACTCTGCTTCAAATATATATACAAACAAGTAATAAAGATTAAAAACCAAAGCAAAGCACAAGACAAGAACTAGCTTGCTATTCAATATTTACTGATTTAGCCACAACTGTTACTATATATTTTTTCTTTTTCAATTAATTATTTAATAATCTGTCTGTGCATACAATGTGTTTGTGTACATATTTGTTGGGGAGGAATGGGGCCCAGGAGTGCCTTGTCCTGTGATGGTCAGAGGACAACTTCAGGGGTGCCGTGTCCTGTGATGTCAGAGGACAACTTCAGGAGTGCCGTGTCCTGTGATGGTCAGAGGACAACTTAAGGGGTCTGTCTTTACCTTCCATCTTGATTTTGAGGCAGGGTTCCTCTTCCTATTTGTTACTGCAGTGCATACTCCAGGAGAGCTGGCCTAAGAACTTCTGTGGAATAGTTTTGTTGTTTGCCATGTGACTGCTGTGACTACAGGGATATGCCACTGCATGTGCTTTTATACCCAGATAGTCTACCATTCAAACTCTGGTTGTCAGACTTGCATGGCAGCTTTTCCCTGCTGATCCCTTCTTGGCACCCCTGCCTTCTATTGTTTAGGCATTTTCTGTATTCTGTGCTTTAGATTACCCATCACTGCTGTTCTACTGAATATTGGGACCGATATAGATTTTTTTTTAATTTGTGAAAGTTTGCCAATATTGTTTTCATTTTCTATTTGGTTCATTTTAGTTTTTTTTTTTTTTTTTGCTTTTGTTTTTGTTTTTGTTTTTGTTTACTTTGGCCTGGTACGTGACATGTAACACTGTTTGTGTGTATGTGCATGTGTGTGTGTGTGCATGTGTGTGTGTGTGTGTGTGTGAAAGAGAGAGAGGGGAGAGAGAGGGGGGGGAATGTGCATATGGCATATGCGTGTATGAGTACATATGTTGGAAGGCCAGAAATTGATGTTGGAACATCTTTCTGCATCACTTTCCACTCTATTTTATAGACAAAGCTTCTCCCTGAACCTGAAGCTCACCAATTTTGACAAATTGGCTGGCTTCAGGGATTCAGGGATCCTTTCGTCTGTGCCTCAGATGCTGGAGTTACAGGCGTGTTCCACCATGCTGAACTTTTCTCAGGGGTGTTAAAGGTCTGAATTTAAGTCCCATGCTTCATGTCAAACACTTTATGGACTGAATCCCTTCTCTGCTTCTACCACAAACATTGTTTAGTGCCTCCAGTGTTTCTGGAATTGTTTCATCAGTGTGATTTCTCTCTTACTAAAACAGAGCAACCTGAGGGAGGCAATGCTCTGTGTAGGGAATGGATGATAAACAGAGAGTACAAAAAACCAGTTGGCCCATACAGTTGTAAAGGGATATTTGCCAAGAGGAAAACAATAGAAGAAGGGGCTAGGAAGACTGTGTAGAATAGTGCTTGCTATGTAAACACAAGGACCTGTGCTTGATCCCTAGCACCCATGGAAAAAACCAAGTGTGACATTATGTCTTTGTAATCCCAGTGCAGGGAAAGGAGGACTTTGGGGCACACTGGTCAGCCAGGCTTGTCTAATCAGTGAGCTCCAAGCTCAGAGAGATAACCTATGATTGAGGAAGACAGATGACATTGGCCTTTGATCTCCGAATATATGCATATGCATATATGCACATACACATACACGTGGACATATACATACACACAAATGGATGAGGACGAAGGACTAACAGTGAGTCTTGTAATATAAGACTATGTATTTAGTACAGGTTTCAATGAGAAAGTCACATTTAAATAAGACTTAAAGGAGATTGTTAGAGAGGGGACATCACCTTCATGCCAAGGGAACCTCCAATTACCAAGTAAACCATTCTCGTATTGAACAGAGAAAAGCTCAAATTAGGATGCTTAGATTATAGAGACTAGCAAACCAACCTAAGACACAAAATGAGAAAACAAAAAGCAGGGTACATAGGTGCCATATATTAAGCCAATGCAGGTGGAAGGCCCAGCCTGAATGAGTTCTGAGATATGCATTTCTAGTATGATCTCCCCACTCAGCCCCCACCTTGGTTTTTTTTGCCACTGATAGTGAGTTTATAAGGACAAGTGTTGTGGGACAATTAAAAAGGAACCTGCCAACTCCCTGGCTGGGTGGGGCCAGATCGGCAAGCTTCCTGCAGTCCTACCACTGGTAACCCTCTCCAGCTAGCCCCCTGCAGCATCTGGCTCCCTTGTCCCTGGAGCCACTAGTTCTCTCTCCGCTATTGGCAGTCCCACATTCCAGTAACCAAGTAAAGAAAAGCTCTTGAACCTTATATTAATCAATCATATTTATGTATCAATAAATTCTCAATTTATAAGATGCCAATACAATAATTTCAGAGCCAATTGACAGTGATAAAAGCTTTATCCTAATTATTTCTTTTTTATTGATTTAAGTTTTATTGCATTATGATGAGAAAAAATACATGATTTCAATTTATCTGAATTTGTTAACATTTAAAAACATATTTTAAGTAAATAGAATTAAATCACATTCTTGTTTCCCTTTTGTACCCCAACTCCTCCCAGAGACCCCTCCCTTCAATACCTGCAATATCTTTTTTGTCATATTCCTTAAAATTGATAAAATATTATAACAATAAAAATAAGTATTATAAAAGTTGTTTGATATAAAACAACAATCAATTTAACTGTCTTATGTAGATACTCATCTACAGCAATAGTGAAAATACATTTTTCTCACTATAAATTTTAAATAATTCCAAACATATTAACTGTATATTTCAAAATAATACATCACCACTAGTATTTTCTTAAATAAACATAAATATATAAAGTCTTTTTGTTTGTTTGTTTTGTATTTAGTAGAGTTTACAATCTTGGCTCTTACTGTGGTACAAGCCCAAAATAAGAACAATTTTTAGACATTGGATTTCATTGTAATAAGGCTGTATTTCAATGACCCTCACATCACCAAAGGATTTTATCTCCATCGTACCTAAGCTTAGAGTTGACAGTTCTGCTGTGCCAAGGAATGAATTGTATATCCTAATTATTCTAACCTTATGATATCATAACTTCCTGTAGTTGGTTAAAGACTTGCTGGTTCATGTCTACCATCTTGGCCTTCCTCCCTCCCTCTCCTGAGATGCTGTTTCTGCAACTCTTAGCTCTCTCTCCCTTTTCCCTGTTCAATCACAGAACTGCCCTAATGTAATTGGACAGGGAAAATCCTGCAACAGACAAGACTTGAACTTGATATAAAAGTCTTCAGACTGAAAGTTTTCTGACAATAGCAGAAACTATGGCTGAATAGCTATGAGACTTTTCAGGTTCTGATGCACATGTGGCATCAGAGGTTAGATCATATTTTTATATGAGAACCACTGCTTTATAGTGCATGTGTGCATGCATGTGTGCACGCATGTGTGCAAATATGCTCACTTGTACATGTGGAGACCAGAAATTGATGCTGAACATGTTCCTCTATGACTCTCCATTTTGTCGTCACTGATCCTGGAGCTCCGATTTGGCTAGATTGCTTGACCAGCAAGCCTGTAGCATCCACCTATTTTGCTCCACGCAAAGCTGAGGTTACAGACTTCACCACTCCTGGGTTTTCATCTGGATATTGGGGATATGAAATCAGGATCCTCATGTTTATGCAGCAGACACTTTACTTGCTGAGCCCAGTCTTGTGATAATAATCTCAACTCATATAACTTGTGTACTCTTTCTTTAAAATGTCTTATAGCATACTTACTCCATTTGACATGTTTTAGGATAGTCATACATCTAGTTATTTTCTCATCTTTTATAGTATATTTGAATATTCTAAAATAATATAATAGACAATACAAAGGTAAAAGAGTAAGCCATGGGGATATCAGAGGGCTAGGATCTTAGCTTCTAGATTCCCGTAGCTAGAGGAAATAACAAATGAAAAATGTAATGGTCACATTTCCAGGAATTGAAGACAGGTGATAGAGGTGGGCTGGGGGAGGTGGTGGGTGGAGTTTAGTAGAACAGGTCCTCAGATTTTCCAGGCCTGATGGCCACTAGGGGAACTGCCATACCAACAGTAACTCATTCTTTACTCAGTGATGTTGTCAATTTAGTTTTTCCACTCTCTAGGGACTACCCTTTACTCACAAACATGAGGGGAACCATAATTAAGCAGTGTCATGGAATCCAAGGGAAGTCAATTGTGTCAACTGTTCCTGAAATGACTTTGGTAAACAATAGGCTATTGAGAAGGTGAGAGTATGCTAGAAGGAAAGGCCATTTGAATTAACAATAAAGATGTCATTGGTGACCTTCATGGGACAGGTTTTGATGAAGCAGTCTGGGTAGAACGCTGAGTGCTTGCTGGTGTTACAAAGGAAGCATGTGGGGAGGAAAAGGATGTCTTGCTTCCTCAGGGTGAGGTGACCTTTCACAGATCACTTGCTGAGGTGAGAATGCTTCTCCCCCTGGGAACTTGTGGCTCAGGCAGTCAAGCACTTCCCAGCAGAGCCCCACAAACCCATTTCTCAAGCATCAGACTGCTGATTAAAATATTTCCATCAAAGTCTACCAAATTCTTTGAAAGGCCTATGAGGTTGCTCATTCAAGGGAATCCTTTTACTCATTGTTTGTTTGTATGAATGGAGGGAAACATAGATTAATAAATATATTTACTAATAGATAAAAATCCATAATTCTGAATCTAAAGATCATCTACACCTATACCAACCCAATCCAGTCACACTCCCACCCACCTATCCACCTATTCATCCATTTATCCACCATTCATCATCCATCCATCCATCCATCCATCCACCTATCCATCCATCCATCCATCCATCCATCTGCCTGTCTATCCATCTTGTGCTTCTTTATGACAAACAACCTAAGGTAGTTAGTCCACAGAACTTTGGATTTCATTTCTCACCCCCAGTCTAGTACTCTATTTTCTCCTTCCTTATCCTGCTGGAGATCTTGCAAAAGGTGAACCTTTTTTTTTTTTTTTTTATTGTTCACCAATCTCACTTTCCTGAATGACTGCAATTGATTTCTTTCTTTAGTCTTGAAAAGAGATACCTCTTCCAATTTTGTGTCCACCTGAACTTTTTAGCCTAGGATTCAGAGCCAAGCTCTTTAAATGTGTATTTTGTAATCTTAAAGTTTCTTCTTTACTAAAGCTTCTGTACTCAAGTCTCAGACACACTTCCATCAGCTCAAAACACCCCTACTTAATATATTTTATAGCATAACTGACAAATATCTTTTTTTCTTACTTAAAAAATATATTCAGTGAAAAGGTAGTTCTCTATTTACCAAGTCTCCAACATCCCCAACAGTCTGTGGCAAGGGTTAGTTCAGTAACTGTTGAATGGAGGAACCCATTGACTGAGTGAATTCTGTTTTGACTTCTGTATTTGAGTCATATAATGATGGTTGCCTGTTAAGGAATCATCTTGTATTGGGTACTTAGCTGGTAGTATTGCTGGTTTTCAAGCTGTCGGCCTGTTCTTTTGTGGTTTATTATTGTTAAGGGATGCAACATGCCTAGGTGTCTGCCTTTGTTCTTTTCTCTACACTGTATTCTACCTGGGCAGACTAATCCTTAGTTATAAATGTAGCTTTCATTATAAGTTTACCTTTTCTCAAGGAGCCCTGACCTCCTGCCCTTTTGACCCATATGTAGCTTTCTTCAAAATATCACAATTTAACTGTATTGTGGGGACTGTGAGTACAAAAATTAGAGACTAATAGAGTTTCAATTTAGTTGCTAAAGTGAGAAATATAGAAAATTCTCTAGATATTTTTTCTATTTACCTGTCTCATTGTATCTATCATTACTTCCACTGGATCAAATTCCTGTGATGTATACAAACTATATCATCCACTACTATAATTTTCTTGTCATATGTGAGGTTCATGTATGAGAGATAAACTTTAATGGGGTGGTGCAAACACAAGCAGTACTATTCATCTTCCTCTTTCAATCCCTCCTTACACTGTCTCTTTCTGTATGTCTTTGTCTGTCTCTGTCTCTCCTCTCTTTCTCTGACTCTCTGTCTCTCACCTCTCTCTATTTCTCTTACAGAGGCAGAGAGGGGGGGGGAGGGGAGGAGGGAGGAGGAGGAGAGGGATATCAATCTCAGGACCTTACAAGTACTGGATTGCTGTCTCTGAAGACATCGGTGAGACACAGTTGTTAGTACTCTCCCTTGACTGGGGAGAAAAGAGTGGGGAGACAGCATTGGACAAATGGAGTAAATAATACTCTTCTTTCTGAACCCTGAAAATAATTTTCTTTAAATAGCATTATTAGGTAACATAAAGTACTAAATCAATAAAAAGGAAAGGAGAAGCATATTATTGAGGCAATTCTGGCCATAGATTTCACAACTGGCTCCTAACTTCCCCACCTATTTAACTCTACAGACGATCCCTCAGAGTGAGTTGTCATTTCACAAAGCTACATGCACTGCTTTCTCGCAGCATTTTAATATGTATACCTCAAATGCTTGGCAACATCAGGGGCTAGGACAGCAGAGCAACACTGCAGGCAGAGTTGGACATGGATGCCTTGGCTTACTCTGGATTTTTAAGGAGGCCATTAGGCCCTTAGGTTCGGAAAACTCAGAAGACAGATGTTGCCACTAATACCCAGTAATGGGGAATGTAACAGAGTCCCAGACTTTAGCACAAGTGACTCCACGATGAAAATACCATTCAGGCTGTAAAATCCAGCCCAAACCAGCCACAATTAAAACAAAGACTTAATCTGCCAAAGTCTATAGTTCTGGGAATGTCTCTAAACATACTGACCTTGCTTTTTTGATTTCTGTAGTTCCACTTCTGGCTAATTGTTCTTGTTACCAAAGTATGTCAACCTAGAAAATGGTTTTTGTGTTTAAAAGTTCACCCTTAGAAAGGCTCATTGCTGCATTGGCATCACGAACACCCAGTGTGGTCACTGGCTGGCTAATACTTTCTACTGGTTTAAACCCATGTCTGAACAATCTTCTCTAGTGAATACTCCACATCAAGGAAGCCTTCATGGAACATGAGCAAATTTGGATAGTTACATTTAAAAGAGGACAGTTTAGGATTATTTACTTATTCATTCATGTATGTGCTATTGGTGACCCAACCCAGAACCTTACACATCCCAGGTAATGCTCTTGTGGTTTGGTTTAAGATGAGGTCTTGCTGTGTATCTCAGGCTGGCCTTGAACCTAGACTGACCTAGATTTTGAAATCCTGCTGCCTTTACCCCAACTACTAGAACTGCAAGTGTGTATTACCACACACAGCCAAATTGAAGATACTTTAAGCAGGGGGATATTACAATGGATGGTCATCAAATATTAGATATGGCAATAACAGTCTATATCTGTAACATTTATCATATGGTAAGTGTTTTGGCAAATGATTGTGTTATTTAATTTTTCATGTAGTTCTATGAGTTGGTCATTCTTTATTTTCTTTTCACAGATGAAGCACCAAAGTCTTAGGGAGCTAATTTGTTCAACTTCTCATAGGTTATAGGATTCCCAAATTCATTCCCAGATTTATTAGACTCAGGATGATTTTCAGTCATCAATTTGACAAAGGAAGTCAATGAGATGATATTGGTAGTATAGACCTTTTGCTCTTTATTATAGTATATTCTGCCCGTCTTTATCTCATTTCTTACCATTTCTCAATAACTATACTGTACAACCACATCCATACACATGAAGCCTGTTCCTGCCTCTAGTCTTGGCACATCATGGTACTTTACTCTTGTATGAGTGACTGTCTCTAGGCCTTTAGGGCTGTTCCATTATCATTTCATACCTCTCCTTTGCCTATGGGTTCCCATTCCTTAGTTCAATCCCGGAGATTAATGCAGAGTCCATTCTTTTTCAGCACTGGCCTCCCAACACTCTTGCTCTGAATCTCTTAATCCAGGTTTTAGTTAGACCTTATGTATTTTCAGTTACATTTAGATGTTCTAAATTTTTTTCATTATAAGATTAAATGGTAGTGATGCATGTGATTTCTGATCCATTATGAACTTCTAAATAAATAAAATGTTGCTTCCCTTCCTTAAATGTATCCAGTTGAAACTAAATATTTTAACATTTGAACAAACACTTCCCGGGCAAATGAAAGCTTTCTGTCATTCCTATTACTTCTTTATCGCATGTTTGTATTTCTGTACTTCTGCAAATTTTTATCACAATGTGAGAGAGTTTTACTTTGGGGGAAAAGGTAGTAGTGTGGAACTTCTACCATTACAAGTTCTCAAACAAATCAGCTGTAGGAATTAGGAAATGGAGGTTTAGACAATATGGACACTTCTTCCTAGCTAGCTTGCATACCTGCATGCCCGTAGAGAATCTTGCAGCATCTCTGAGCCAAGTATACAACACTCCAGGCTACTCATGTGTGTCCCAATATTTGATCTCTTCAGTCCTTTGTTATTTTACATGTTTTCATATGCCATGAACAATCAAGCAGGAGGAAAAGTGTTGCCTTATTCCATGTCCTCACTACAAAGCAGGTGTTTTGAAAATATTTGCTGATCTAATGAGCTCACTGGGGCTGTGTCCTAGTTCCTCTTTCAAACATCCTTGCTTTGAATACCAAATCCCTCCAACAGGGAAACATAAGGGGAATTTCCAGCAGGTGGATATACACAGTTTACTTCCTCACCTTCCAAAGGTAAAGGGGAAAAATATGACGTAGGGGATGCCTTTGGAACCTGGAAGCTCCAGTTACATAGGATGCGATATTTGCTCTAAAGATACTAGTCATCTGGCACAGGAGCACAGACATAGAAAGATAAGCAAAGCCAATCAAGTATTATTGAAACAGTCATGGTGCAAGGGGACATTGTCGTTTTATTATTTATCTAGAGCAAACCATGCTATAAAGTTTAAAGTCATAATCAAGTGTTTCATTCATTATTTAAGTATGCCATCTCATCATTGACAAGGCATTCATATCATAGATATTTCAAGAAGTGCATGGTAAAAATATACTTTCTATAGGTGAAGAAGAGCCTAACAACCTCTCAGTGGTGGTTCAAGCTTTCCTTCAAGAAGTAGTGTTGTAGAATAGGTGGAGCTTGGGCTTCAGGGTCCATGAGCTTTGATCAAAATATACCTGCTATGAACTGTGGAAACTGGAGCAAATACTTGTTCTGTCTAAGACTTTGATTTCAACTACAGAATCAGAATAATGCTATCTTTCTTGGAGCACTGAGTACAGATGTAAAGATTCTGCAAATGTAAAATTCCATGTACTTAGAAGATATTGAGGTAATATTAACTATATTTATTTTCCTCCTTTTGTGGGGAACAATATTTTTCATGTAATTTCACTATACTTTTTTTTCCTGTAGTCTTTGTATATGAATTTATTTTTCTCCTTTCCTTAGGCTTTCTGAAAGCTGGTGCTTTTTAGACATGTCATCATGGCTCTCCATGGAGGCTGGTCAGAGATTTTAAGTTGAATTAAATGGTTGATGTTCCTTGTAGCATCTGCCCCCAATAATGAGAGAACATACATTTCCAGCTCCAAGTCCTCATTTTGATTTTCAAATTCTTGTTGCCTAACATGTTTTGAGCAATGTCCTGAAACTGACTTTCTTTAACTTATCCTGAAAAGGGTTTCTGGGCAGGGCATTTGCACAAATCTTCCCAGTGCTGGGAAGTATGGAAACAGGGTCGTTCTCGATGCTCTAGTCACAGGTGCCTTCGCTAGCCTGTCTTGGGGCTCCAACTCTAACATGTCCATATTGGACGGCTACCAAGTGTCCAGCTTGCACCCTTGGTCCCTGTGTTTGGAGCACCTGAGAAGGAAAGCAACAGCAATCTCACACCCCAGACCCCGGGGTTCTCCCAGGTGTGACTCCTTATCAGCTTCTGAAGAAATGTGAGCAACTTTGCCACTTATTTATGGCATCTGTGTCAGATGTCACCTGAGCCAACCCCACCCCCTTACCTAGCTGTGAAATGAAACCAAGTCATCAGAAGCACCAAGAAGAAATTAACCGAGCATGGAGTCTTAAGGGAACAAAAACTCCCTTCCTCTTCCCCACCAACCATCCACCCTTTCCTTCTTACCACCACACGTGAGTCTTTGGTGTCTATCACATGCAGCCACTGTGAGAAATTAAGATGTGCACAAAAGCAGTCTTGCTCTAAAGAAAGTAACTGCCTAGCAGAGATACACAGACATGAAAAAATAATCTGTGTAAATATTTTAAAGCATACCTGAGGGACAGAGTGGCCATTGATAAGGGCAGTGTGGAATGGGATACCAGGGAGAGAGCATGGTTTAGCTAACAATAAAACCAGTGATTCAATTCTGGGAAGCTTGGTAAAGTCATCACCATCCACATAGTGATGGCCAGTAGTTTCTGGTCTCCTCCCTATTTGCCTCAACAAGAACAAATGCCCAAGTAAGTAAACTACCTTGTGGTAATGGCCTTAGGCTAGGGTTGTTTATAGACAGGTATGAGTGTCTAAGGTTCCTTGCCTTAAACTCTCTTTCTTAACTGATTGATACAGTGCCTTGGGTTCCCAGATTGGTTTAAACTGGTTGTTTCCAGTGTCTTAACAGCTCCATGCCAGGAGATGAGATGATATTCTGGACACAAAACTGTTAGCAAGCACTCATCAATCTGTCCTAGTGGCCAGCTTTCCACACTTGGAGGGAACTTTACACACACAATTAGTTAGAAACAGAGAGGTAATAAGTATGAGGCATGACCATGAAGTACTTACAGAAACTGCCAGATCCCAGAACGTATGGGGTAGGACTGTGCATTGGTGGTCCACCAGAGATACTGAAGAGGCATTATCTGGCCATAGAAAATCTGAAAAAAGATTGATTATACACAGCAAACTTGTGTATCCTTAAAATCGTTCCCAGAATCTTGGATATACTAATATGCCCTTGTAAATTTAACAAAAACATTGATATAAGGCGCCAAGGAGATTGCATGTTGGGTGAATTTCCTCATGTCTTAATGTTTCTGACAAATTGGTTTACTGTCATGGCTTAGATGAGAGTGGATTTGGCATATATGACATTTTAGCAGCAAGCATGAAGACCTGAGTGTGAACCCCCAGTAACCATGTAAAACTCCAGGGGTGGTGGTGCATACCTGTATCTACAGTGCTACAGAAGGCAGTGAAAGGAATATCTCTGGGTCTTGCTGGTGAGTCTTGATCCAGGTTCAGTGAGAAATTCTGTCTCAAGAAAATAAGGCAGAAAGTGATATAACAGGATATCCAACATCTGGACTCCACATATATACACAGACACATATATGTGTGCACATATGCACACAATAAACATATACAAGCACACACACAAAGAAAGTGTGTGTGTGTGAGAGAGCGAGAGAGAGCAAGAGAGTGAGAACAAGAGAGAGAGAGAGAGAGAGAGAGAGAGA
>NW_022196902.1:11159799-11178468 GCF_008632895.1 Mastomys coucha
AGAGAGAGAGAGAGAGAGAGAGAGAGAGAGTGATATCAGTAATGTTGACAACTATAACTGCTGCCTAGCAATTGCTTTCTTTCAGGAGCTACACAGTGTCTGCTCCTTAGGTTGTCATTTGGGTATCCTTGCAACTCTTAAGAACATACTTTATTCTAGATATTGTTTTCCAAAATGTAAAATTAGCTGCTTAGACAAGTCTGTAAACCTTGGCAGTTGACAGAGCCGTGACAATGGGGTCTGACTGGACTTTCTGCTCTGAATCCAACACAGAACTGTCAGCTAATATGGTTCTAAACAGGGAATGGAAAACTTCTTTTGGTAAAGGGCAGGGGGTAAACATGTTTGCTTTGTAGGCACTGTGGTGTCCGCCTCTATTACTTCACTCTGTTGCTGTAATGTGAAGAAAACCATAGGTGCTGTGTAAATAGATGGGTGTGCCTATGGTCTAATTAGACTATATTTATAGAAAATGGAGAATAGCTTGTTCTTAAGAACTAAAATGAGCAAACATATACAGTCAACATCACCTCACAGTAGTAGTTGTTTCTGCAAAAAAACCAAAAACTACTTTTAGAAAATACCTTCCTTATGTTCCTGGGTCTTTCCTATTTCTTCAGTATCAGATAGGAGAGAGAAAACTTTCTTGCACTGGGAGAAGAGATAGGGAGAGCGAACTTGTGTGTCAGGGTAAGTTTAGGCATGGAGCCAAATACAGTGTTAGGGCTTGAGTATGGACTTTTTCCACAGGCCCACATTGTGAACATTTATCCCCAGGCTGACACTATTCCAGAAAGCAAAGTCTGGATGGCAGAAGTAGCTCACTAGACACGGGCCTTTGCCGGTTATATCCTCCCTGGTCCAGGCTGCCGTCTCTGCTTCCTGGCCAGCTACATGTGACCATCAAACGCCACTGCCATGGACTGAGGTCCTACCATGTCTTTCCACTCTAAAGGACTGAAATCTTTTAAAGTCATTAGTGAAATAAATCTTTCCTTGGTTAAATTGTTTCTGCTGGGTATTTGGTTACATTAATGCAAAATTGACAAATATACTGGACCTCATTGCTGACTTCAAAACTACTGATACCTGGGATGTTAACATGGGTATCTACTTGATTTCTGGGTCTGAAGGTCCATTTTCATAAACAGATGAGAAGCAATGTTGGCCAGCTTTCTAAACCTGACTCTAGAAGGAAAGAGGAAGATAAATGAACAGAGAGAAATGACAGCTGCTCAAGTGGAGACAGCTCTCACTGGAGAGCTTTATCATAAAGTAGTGAATTGAAAGAAGACCGTGGGCACCAGATAGGAGCTGAGATTTCCAGGAATAAATTAGATCACATGGTGGTAAGCCCCCGAAAGCAGAGGGGGATCAGTAACAATCTTACTTAATTTTATTGTTAATCTTGGGTGTCACCTTGATTGTATCTGGAATCAACTGAGAGATACGAGGCTTGGAGAGTTCCTAAGGCTATTTCCTGAAAGGACAGATGGAAGGGGTAGAACTCTCCTTTAGATTAGGGGCATCTTTGGTAGCTCTGATTAAGGCAGTCCAAGTGGTTAAGTTTTGATTTTTGCCTGCCAGGTTTCTTTCTTTTTTTAATTGAAAATATTTTCTTTCATGTACTATATCTTGATCACTGTTTCTCCTCCCTCACCTCCTTCCAGGTCCTACCTATTTTTCCACTCTTAAAACTCCGTGCCTCTCCTCCCTCTTTCTTAGAAAAAAGACCCGGGAAATAGAAAAGACAAACAAACAAGAATATAACAAGCTAAAATACAACAAAAAAGGAAACAAAGAGCATGAGAAATGCATACACATGAGCACACATACATATACACAACACACACATCTACGTGTGTACACACATATACACAATACATATATATACATGTGTGCACACACATATACACAATACACACATATACATGTGTGCTCACACACATACACATACACCACTAAAACACAAAATTGGAAACAATAATATGCAAACAAAAGACCAGTAAGAATAAAAGGCTCAAACAAAAATAAGTATTCAAATACGCATTTGATGAAATTTTGTGTTGGTGATCTACTACAGGGCATGCGGCCTGCCTTTAGGTGAGCTTTGTCCAGTGAGACTCCCTTAGAGAAACTACCTTTTCCCTGTGAAAAGTTATTAATTGATGATATCCTTCATGGTTGGGGATGAGAGCTCATGTCTACTTCTTCATTTCAGTGTTGGGACGCCATTGGGCTTGTATCTGTGCAGGTTGCGTCAGTCTCAGTGAGTTCATATACATGCCAGTCGTATTCTATCTAAAGGCCTTAATTCCTTGGCATCTTTTATCCCCTCTGGTACTAACATCCTTTCTCCTCCTTTTCTGCAGTTCCCTGAGCCTGGGGTGGAGGAATTTGATGGAGATATCCCATTTAATGCTGAGTGTTTCAAGCTCTCTCACTTGCTGCACATTGTCTTGTTGATTTCTATATTAGTACCCACAGGAGGAAGCTTCGCTGATGATAGCTAAGTATAGGTGGATCTATGAGTATAGCATAATGTCATTAGCCATTGTATTACTGTATTCCTTTGGCAGAACAGTAGCATTTAGTTTTCCTCTAGGTCCCTGGCCTAGGTAACCTCAGGTTCCTGGCCACCCAAGCAGCATTGAGTGTGGGTTCCATCTCATGGAGTGAGCCTTAACTCAAATAAGATATTGCTTGGTTACTCGCACAAGCCTTGTGGCACTACTGTACCAGCATAGCAGGTCAGGTCACCATTGTAGACAGAAGGTTTTGTGGCTGGGTTAGTTTTTCCCTTCTCCTTTGGCAGTGTGTAGAGTACTTTCCCATACCATGAACACTAGCTGGTAGGTGTGAAGGCTTTAGGTAAGCATCAGTTAGACATCTCTATGTTCAATGAGTTGTGTAGGTGTTGTCTTCAACAATTGTTGTTGCCTTAACATTGTTGAAAGATAACAACAGCTTTGCCAACAATCTAAGTTACAGGTTCTCATGGGCCCTTTAGCCAAAACCTGATTAGATATAACAAATTTTCAATATTGGAAGCTTTGTTTGGTGACAAGATATGTCTATTGGGGGTCCATCTTCCCCTTCATTTGGCAATTTCATTTAGATCATATAATGTATATATGTTATAGAACACTTCTACTGTGTTAGATTTTATATGACCCCTCAAATTGAACTTAGATTTAGCTCTTCCTCTCCACATCCCCTTCTTTATCCCCATTTTCCCTCCCCCTCCATGTATGATTTTCTCGTTTTAGGCCCGTCCCCTCCCACCCAGCCATAATTATCTATTCTATTTCCCCTTCCTAGGGGGAATCCATCCCACCCAGTCCCTTACTTTCTATATAACTTCTGTGGTTATATGAATTGAAATTTGCTTATGGAAGACTTAAAAGCTAACAGCCACATATAAATTCATACAGATCATATTTGTCCTTCTGGTTCTGAGTTACCTCACACAAGATGATTTTTTTTCTATTTTTATCCATTTACCTGTGAATTTCATCATTTATTTTTAACAGCTTAGTAATTGGTCCATTATGTAAATGTAGCACATATGTTTTTTAATCTGTTCATCCATTGACAGACACCTAAGACCTTTTCAATTTATGGATATAATGACCAGACAAGCAGTGATCATGGATGGGCAAATGTCTCCTTAGCAGGTTGTACAGTCCTTTGTGTATACATCAAAGTATGTAGCATAGCTGGATCTTGAGGTAAATCTATTCTCAGCTTCCTGAAGAACCACCACACTGATTTCCATAGTGGCTGTATGAGTTTGTACTCCCACCAGCAATGGATGAGTGACCCTTACTCTACATCCTTGTCAGTATGACTTGTCATTTCTTTTATTGTCATTTCTTTTATCTCAACAATTCTGACTGGTATAAGATGGAATCTCAAAGTAGTTTTGATTTACATTTCCCTGATGATTAAAGATGTTGAAAATCTCTGTCAGCCATTTGAGTTTCATCTCTTGAATACTATGTATAGTTCTGTGTTCTATTTGTCTTTTTCCCACTTTTTTAGAGTTTTTTTTGTTTGTTTGTTTGTTTGTTTGGTTGGTTTTCCCAGACTGGATTTCTCTGTATAGACCTGGCTGTCTTGGAACTCACTCTGTAGATCATGCTGGCCTTGAACTCAGAAATCAGTCTGCCTCTGCCTCCCAAGTGCTGAGATTAAAGGTGTGCGTCACCACTGCCTGGCTGCTTTTTTTTTTTTTTTTTTTTTTTTTTTTTTTTTTTTTTTTTTTTTTTTTTAGTTCTTTATATATTTGAGATACTAACCCTCTCTAAGATGTAAAATTATTAAGAAATATTTTCCCCTTCTATAGCCTGCCACGTTCTCTGAATGACAGTGTCCTTTGCCATACAGAAACTTTTTGGTTTCCTAAGGTCCCATTTGTTAATTGTTGTTCTTAGTGCCAGTGTTCTGTTCAAAAAGTCTTTTCTTGTAACAATGAGTTCACGACTGTTCTCCATTTTCTCTTCCATCAGATTCATTGTATTTGGTTTTAAGGTCTTCGATTCATTTGGAGTGAGTTTTATTTCAAGATTGTTTGTTAAGTGTTAGTTACCCATAAGTATGTAAACTTGTGTCTCGGTCTTCAGTTTTATTCCATTGATCAACCCATCTGTTTTTATGCCAATATCATATTTGTTGTTTTTTTATTACTATAGCTCTGTAGTCGAATTTGAGGTTGGGGATGGTGATACTTCCAACAATTCTTTGATTCTCTTTATGATTGTTTTAGATAACGTGTGTGTGTGTGTGTGTGTGTGTTTCTCTATGAAACTGAAAATTGTCTTTTTAATTTCTATGAAGAGTTGTGTTGAAATTTTGATGTGGATCGCATTGAATCTGTAGATTGCCTTTGGTAGAATGGCATTTTCATTATACTAATATTACTGACTCATGAGCATGAGAGAGCTTTCTGTCTTCTGGTATCTTCTTCAATATATTACAGTTTTTGATATACATGGTTTTCATTTGCTTGATTAGAGTTACCACATGATATTTTTGAGGCTATTGTGAAATATATTATTTCCCTGATTTCTTTCACAGCCCATTAGTTATCTATATATAGGAAGGAGACTGATTTTTGTGTGTGCTAATTTTGTATCCTGCTACTTTGCTAAAAGTGTTTGTCATCTGTAGAAGTTATCTGGTAGAGTTTTAGTATCATTTATGTATAAAAATCATATCATCTGCAAATAAAGATACTCTGACCTCCTTCTTTCCTACTTGTATGATTCAGTCCCCTTCAGCTATCTATTACTTTAGCTAAGAGTTCAAGTACTATATTGACTATGTATAAAGACGGTGTAGTTTTGTTCCTGATTTTGGTTAGAAATGCATGCAGTGTCTCTCTGTCAATTCTGATATTGTTCTAAAGTTTTCAGGTGTGCCATTAAATTACAAATGATCTCTCTCTCTCTTTCGCCTTCTTTCTCTCCTTCTGCATTTTAATGTAGGCATTTAGTACTATGATTTTGCCTCTTAGAACTATCTACATTCTATTCCGTAGGTTTGGATATGCTGCATTTTCATTTTCTTTCAATTCTAGAAAGTCTTTAATTTCCTTCTTAATTTCTGTCCTGACCCACTTTCATCCAGTAGTGAGTTGTTTACTTTCCGTGAGTTTGTAAGCTTTCTATTCTTTCTGTTATTATTGATATGCAGCTTTAACATATAGTGGTCTGATAGGATGCAGAGTATTATCTCAATTTTCTTGTACCTGATGAGACTTGCTTTGTGTCCAAGTATATGATCAATTTTGGAAAAAGATCCATGAACTACTGAGAAGAAGAGATATTCTTTTGTATTTGGATGAAAAGTCCTGTAAATACGTTAGGTCTGTTTGATTTATATTGCCAGTATTTCTTTGTTTAGTTTTTATCTGGTCTCTTGGCAAGAGCAAGGAACTGAAGTCTCCCAATATCAGTATGTCAATGTCCATACATGATTCAAGCTTTCGTATTGTTTCTTTTATAAACTTGAGTGCTTGTGTTTGGTACACAGATACTAAGACGACGTCTTCTTGGTGGATTTTTTCCTTTGATGAGTATGTAATTTCCTTCCCTATCTTTTCTGACTAGTTTGGTTTGAAGTCTGTTTTGGCAGATATTAAAATGGCTATACCTGGATGGATTTTGTTTTCTAATTCAATTTGCTAGTCTGTGTACTTTATTGGAGAATTGCAGTCACTAATATTTAAAATTTCTCTAAGAGCAATGTTTATTGATTCCTGTGAAAACAAAACCAGAAATCAAGTGTTGTTATTGTGTGGGCTCCTTCCTCCCTCACCTCTTCTTATCTGCTGGTCTGCAATTATTTATTCTTTGTGGTTAACAAATATTCTTTGGATGTGGTTAACATCTTCAGATAGAGATTTTACTCCTAGCACCTTCTATAGAACTGGATTGGTAGATACATATTGCTTAAATGGTTTTTATCATGGAATGTCTTTCTATCTCTATCTATTGGGATTGAAAGCCTTGCTGGGTATAGTAATCTGGACAGACATTTGTGGTTTCTTAGAGTTTGTACAACATCCATCCAGGCCCTTCCGGCTTTTAAAGTCTCTACTGAGAAATCCAGTGTTATCCTAATACGTTTGCCTTTATACATTGCATGGCCCTCTCATCTTGAAAACTAATATTTTTATTTGTTTTATATGTTTAAGACTTTTTCTTCATGAGGAAATTCTTTTTTAGTCATATAAATTTGGTGTTTTATATGGTTCTTGTACTTTGATAGGCATCCCCTGTATGTTGGAAAAGTTTTCTTTCATGATTTTGTTGAAAATATTTTCTGTGCTTCTGACCTGGGTTTCTTCTCCTTCCTCTATTCCTATTATTCATAAATTTGGTATTATCATAGTATTGCAGATTTTCCTGGATGTTTTGTGTCTGGACTTTTTTTATTTAGCATTTTTTTTTTGACTAACATATACACTTCATCTATCTTGTCTTTAACATCTGAGCTTCACTCACTTCCATGTCTTGAACTTTGTTGGTAAGGCTTATCTCTGAGGTTTTTTTTCTTGACCTCCTAAAGTTTTCATTTTCAGCTTTATGTCAGTTTGGATTTTCTTCAGTGTTTCTATTCCTACTTTCATGTCTTGAGCCATTTTCATTATTATACTCTTTGTGCTTTCATAGACTTCATTAAAGGAGTTATTCATATCTTCTTTAATGTCCATATTCAAAATTGTTAATTTGAAGTTCTCGTTTTGGCTTTTAGACATTTTGCATTTCCCAGGGCCTACTGGGTAGAAGTTAGGTCTGGTTTTTCCTCCCAGCCCCATGCTCCCAGAAATAAGACTCAGACTCAAAATATATTTACAAATACCTTTGCTGTCTCCTCCTCACCCAGAAATTGGCTTCTTGTTATCTTTATTATCTAATCAATTAATTAGGGGAAATAAGATTACAAGAATGGAGGTAAAAAGGGAGGGAGAAGTCCCTGCAAACTGTCTGCTTACAGGACTAGGGATAAGACTGGAGAGATTGTAGTGGAGGACATGAAGGAGTAGACATTGCCTACCTTAGCCCCAGTTCTATATGGCCACTGTGCTCATAAGCAGAGAATGTTTCTAAGTATTGGTGGGAATCCACTGGTGGGGCAGGGGGGATGTAGCAAGAAGATCCACAAGAATAAAGAAAGCTGGATCCACACTATGGTTCTGAAGACTTCCAGGGAATGGAGGTAGAAAGGAAGGACATTTCTCTGCAGGTGATCTGCTGCAGGGCTGTGGAGGAGACTGGAGAGATTGGAGAACAGAAAGGAGAGTGGGAATCACTGACCTGAGTCTAGGTCAGGAGTGTCCACTGGGGATCTCAGGTAGGAAGTCTTGCCTGATTTCTTGCCTCGATGACGAATACATCTACCATGATGCTTCCACTAATACTGCCATCCTCCACTTTCTTTGACATTCCAACTTGTATTGGAGTCTCTCCAGGTATCCACTGGGCCTTCAGCATTGAATTGGAACTGTTGAGTCATACAGCCTTATAGTCTGAACAGCTCCTGGGTCTTCAGTCTCTCCAGTGTGCAGATAGCCATTGTTGGGCTACTCAGTGTGCCTCACAAGCCCATCTAATAAAGTCCCCTTTGGTTCTGTTCCTCTTCAGAACCCTGAATAATACTCTGATGTTTACAATTGCACTCAGTTGTTAACAGATTTAATCTTTGTTTTTGTTTCTTATTCATTACGTGATGGGCATGTCTGACTACTAAGGCTTTAGATGCACCCTGGTTCAAACTAACCCAGATAGAAAGCATAGAAACAAGTAGGGTGAGGGAATGTGAAGGACATAGGTTGTGAACATCTTTATGGTCTCAGCGAAGCAATGAAGAAGTGAGGCAACAATGGGTGAGGGAAGTCTGAGTATGCCTGTGCTAGAGGTGAGGTAGGGTATAGAGTATCACCATGCCTTCAAGGGAAAAAAAAACTAAAACACTGTGGACTGAAGAAGAATGTTGAAAATATGTGTTTTAAAATGTGGAAAGAACTTTCATATTTGTGTCAATGCTATTTGTGTAATTTAAAACAGAAGAGGACCTACTATTTCAAAAAATCACACAATTTGTTTCCAAGTTAGCAGTACATCTATATGACTCAAAAAATAAGAAAGATAAAACCATTGATATTTCTCAGTGGGCAAAGGTGCCTGCCACCAAGCTTGACAATCTGAGCTCAATATTTGGGAACTATGTTGTGGAAGGAGAGAGCCAACTCATGAAAGTTATCTTCGGACCTCCAGATGCATACCATGGGATGCTGAGGCCTGTAGGGCTTGGCACCTTGACCTGACTGGGGTTGAAGAGAAAATAAAGAAATGATGGGTACTACACAAACAGTAGACACTCATGTACAGGTAGGCTATGCACACTCTGGTGGAAGGCACCAACTATTGTATCAACCTAGAACCTCAGTGTACTTATTATGTATGGCATGGGGTGAGGGGGTGGGGGAGTTAGCTAGTCTCTATAAGAGACCTTGTAGAAGTCCCAGTCTGTAAATATCTAGAAAAGGAAGCTGTAGTTGCTTGTTCTTTCATACATTGCTCAATCTTTCCTAAACCTTTGTACTTGCATACATTGTCAACATTTGCACCCAACTGGATAAAGGTTTTGCCAATTTCAAACCTGATCTGTATGGGGAAGGTTTTACCAGTTTCCCAGGAATCTAAGGCATTGGTTCTTGACTTGGCTGTCCCATGTCAACAACACACAACCTACTCAGTACTTTATCTGTTCTTAACACATTCATTCAATGCTTCTTCAGCTCTACACAATGACCTGTTTACATGAGCACACACCAAACCCCTTCACACACAAATGTAATTGGAAAGTTTTTAAAAATCAGAATCATAAAGAGTAAACCAAAGGAATCTCTTTCATTGTCTGCTCTATTCTTTCTCAATCTTTATTTTTTAGTTTGTGTTTGTTAACTTATCTTTTCAATATTTCTTTATGAGTATACAAATATATCAGAACAAAATATATTTTATCTCTTTATTCACTGTACTGTATAAAAGGCTGAAAATTGTATATACTGTTTTGAGGGTTTTGTTTTTGTTTTTTGATTTTATTTTTTTGTTTTTTACATAACAGGATAATCCTAACATCTCTATATCCATTCAGGAAACAACTCCATTAACCTTTTTACACTGACAAAGTATTCATTGGGTCAATAATAATACTTGGAGCCTGTCTTAGCCTTGTGACAGTAAGTCACTGTGTACAGTCAGTATAGTGTTATAGAAATGACTTTAAGAAAGATGCCTCAAATAGGAATGTTTCCATAAATTGTTAAAAATTGCCACATTCCCCTCCATTATGCTGAAAAGTTTTCCCTTTATGGTAAAGTGGTGTCATCTTAAATTCTAGAGTTCTAATTTTGTTGTGCCATCCAAATATTTTGAGTGTAAAATGTCATTGACATGATTTTTGTATTTTTTCCAGTTTATTTTATTATTGCCTTGGTTTCTTTCCTGTTACTCTGATAAAATACTAAACAAAAACAACTCAAAGGAGAAAGGGCTTATTTTGTGAAAGAGCACCCACCAGAATTGACCATGCAGGCAGTTTATAGCCAATTGAAAGTCTTTACTCCAGTTGACTGGGGCTATACTCAGATATTTGGGACCCAAGTATAGTACCAAGTGTTTAAGGTAAGGAGTTTTTAAAGGCAAAAACCACATCCTCATATTTTTCTTAGCAGTTGTGGCAGGGGTGGGGGTTGTGCAAGCAAACAGCTTAACAGATGCTAAGATAAGCAGTTATTTAGAGGAGGAGGGTTGCACAAGGAGGCACTATAATAGAACTTGAGTGGTTAGCAGGAGGGTTCATCCATGCCGGCAGGTTAACAGAAGTGGAGTTAACTTGGCATCTTAACTTCAGGTTGCTAGAATAGAGTTGGGTAATTTTCCATGGAATTCTCCAATTCCATGGAGACCAAATTTTAGTTAAATAGCCTAAAATGGCCTGAGCTAAAATAAAAGATGGAAGATCCTTTGCATTGTCTTGCCCTGACACAGTTTCAGCTCACAGTTATGACAGACAAGTCCAGATAGCAGGAGCTTGATGCAGCTGGTTGCCACAGGCCGGCCAGTCTGGGCCTCCCTCAATCCTTGGGGGAAACAGGGTCCTAGTTAGGTCGACAAGGTGTTGGCAAAGAAATGACAAACAGAAACAACACAAGGGAGTGTGGTATCTGAGTGTAATTGTACAAAGTAAAAATCAAGCTTATATAATATACAGAAACAGGGCAAATAACAGAAGTCACCTAGGCAGGAGATGGCTACATCAAGGTCAGTGAGAACAAGCAGCCAGGTGCAAAGCAGAGGAGCAGTGGTGTCCTTCTTCATGAGCTATTTTGGTAGCCCCAAGATAAATTCTCTGGGTCTGTCTGAGGCAAGCAGCTGAAGGCCATGTTCTAGCAGTTCTTGGCTGTAACATAGATAATTAGTGATGGAAGCCCTTCAACTTCTCTCTGGTATGTAAAGCAATTCTGCCTTGTGTGGGATGCACTGATAATTAGTACCTAACTGCTAGCTCTAACTCTGGAGACACCCTGTCTGGTAAGACAGCTTCTTTGTAAAAATTCCAAGCTAATTATAGCTAGGAAATCAATTAGGATCATTGAAACACTGTGGAAGCCAGGAAATAATGTTTAATCTCAGTTTTAGCTAATAATGAAATATTTTTTAAGGCACCTTTAAGCCTGAATAAAAAAAGCACACAGATCTCTCCATAGACTTTATCATAGACCAATCTGGAACACATCAGAGCTAGGAGATGTCAGCCACTGAATACCCCAGAAGACTGGCTCTCTGTGAAGCATATGCCTCAGGTCCATGATCAGGTTTTCAAGCCTGACACACAGACATTACTGAAGTAGACAAGTGCTGTGTGACAATTCTCCCTTCCTTAATGTTTTTTAGATGAAGTTGGCCACATCACATCAAAGAGCAGGAAACACAGAGCAATGAACATGAGTGCTCAGATCATGGTTTCCTTTTTTTGTAGACCAGGACCAAAGACCAGGGAATGGTGCTGCCCATCTTTAGCATTGATATTCCTACCTCAATTAACTTAACATGATAATTCATAGACATTCCTAGAATCTAAGTAATTCCTCACAGGTGTGCCTGGGGGCTTGTCTCCTCATTGATTCAAGATTCTAGCAAAAGTATAACCATCACTAACCTTCGTACTCACTTACTTTATGTAGGACATATTTTCCATGTCCATGGACTTACTTAAAAAAATTAGTCCATAGAAGCCCCCATTCTACTCCAAAGTTATTGAGAAACTCATCTATAGTTTTCTTTATAATTTTTATTTTTAAGAATTTGACATAGTTTAAGATTTATCTTTATAGTTTGTTTTCTTCAATCAGCCAGTTATCCCTTTAACTAATATGTGTTTTCACTTTGTTGATATTAAAATTGGTTGTTACCATATAAGAAATTTTTCAATGGATTCACATCTTTAAAATTTTTTATCTTATTTCACTGGTCTTTCTATTTATGCAGCAATATCAATTTAATTTATTATATTTTCTGGCACATTTTTAATTTTTATGTTGACTTTCCACATATTCCTTTTAGTTTTACTAGCTATTGACATTTATTTATATTTTCACATGAAATAATATCTAGATTTTTTAAAAATTATTTTATTTATATGAGTACAATGTTGCTGTCTTCAGATGCACCAGTAGAGGGTGTCAGATCCCATTACAGATGGTTGTGAGCCACCATGTGGTTGCTGGGAATTGAACTCAGGACCATTAGGAAAAGCAGTCATTGCTCTTAACCACTGAGCCATCTCTCCAGCTCCATATCTAGATTTTTTATTGGGATAATTGTACATTTAAAGATAACTTATGGTACATTATTGGATAAATGGACAAGCAAAATGTAAGAGAAATAAATAATTATAATATATAATATATAGAATCATTATTTTTACACATGGTACAATATGTATGAGCACTGAGGTATATATGCTAAGTGAAATAAGCCAGTCACAAAATGGCAAATACTTTATAATACCACCTATGGAATCTATCAAAGCTAGTCCTGAAATACAACAAAATGATAGTTGCAGAAGCTGGGGCCGAGGAGAAGAAGGTGAAGTTATAGTTTAATGAGTAGAGAAGTCTCAGTTTTATAAAAATGAAAGGGTCCTAGAGACCTTGGTAGTAATGGCTACATATATTCAATGTTATATTTTTCAGGAGTTCGTATTTTTTTCCTTATACACATGCAGGTTTTAAGCATTAGGATACAGCTATTCTGGGAGAACCATCATTTAGGAATATGAATGAATATCTGTGGTAAACGAGGAGCAGAGAATAACACAAGCTGTCAGAGGATACGTACTGGCTGGGCACATGTGATGAACTATGTGGTAAGGCTAAGAAATGGTTACCTCCTCGTGCCTGGGACCTGTGTAGCAACGATCAGGTTGTCGATCTTGAGATGAGAAGACTAGCCTGGAGGAGTCGTGTGTTTCTTAGCAGAAGGAAGAGGTAGGCTCAACAGTCAATAGTAGGAGTCAGGGCCAGGACATGATGGGAAGTTCTTACACACAGTTCCATTGACCAGTTATGTAATGGGAAGAAGAAAAAGCAAACTGGAGCACACTTGAATCAAGAAATGATATTTCCTTCCTCCTGCAATCCCATTCAGTAGTCTTTACTTATAGAGCATCATACACATACTGTGCTTGCTGTGAAGGGGAAATGCTGGTGAGGTCACATGTGGAGAGTATCTGTCTTAGTCAGGGTTTATATTTCTACAAGGTAACACCATAACCAAAAAGCAAGTTGGGGAGAAAAGGCTTTATTTGGTTTACACTTCCATATCATTGTTTATCATTAAAGAAAGTCAGAATAGAAACTCAAACAGGGTAGGAACCTGGAGGCAGGAGCTGATATAGAGAGCACAGAGGGGTGCTGCTTACTGGCTTGCTCTATACTTGCTCAGCCTGCTTTCTTGTAGAACCCAGGATCACCAGCCCAGAGATGGGGCCACCCACAATGGGCTGGGCTCTCTCCCATTACTCACTAATTCAGAAAATACTCTACCAGACTGCGGGACAGCCCAATCTTATAGAGGTATTTTTTTTTTTTTTTTTGATATTCCTTTCTCTCAGATGACTTCAGCTTGTGTCAAGTTGACATAAAACGAACAGCAACTATCAAAAGAATTCGAAACTGAGAAGCAATATTTTTTTAAAAAAGCAAGCAAGCAAGCAAGCAAGCAAACAAATAAGCAAAACAATCCTGGCAGTTATATTAGAATGAACAAAATAAAAATGTACTTCAAAGCTCTATTTCTTGTTGACTCTTCTGCTTATGTACTTTCTCAGTTAAGAGATTATTATTGTGTTATAAATGAATAGATAAATTATCACATAGGGAGTCCAGTGGAATCTTGATGTCAGTCAAAGATTCTTCTCCTGGACAAGGTGGGACATGCTGCTGTAGATGCTTCTAATTACATTTTTATCATACTTGAACACAATGTGCTGGGTTCCCTTTTATCCCCCATGGCTTCTCTCATCCACCTCCCATTCCTACTGACTCCTTTTGTATTCCCAACTGGCCTCTTCTACCCTCATGCCCTCTTTCCTTTTTATTTATTGTATTTCCTTTTAATTTTGGTATTCACAGCTTTTGAGCATCTGTGTTTGTACCCGTCATGTCTTAAACAGGTGACAGCAGACCTTCCCATCCATCAACTCCTTCAGTGCCCTTGTATATATAATACATCCCTCTTCGGTGATGTTTGCTAGACACCAGAGCAGGGTTGCATAAATGTCCTGTTTGGAACTGAACACTCAACAGTTATTTAGTCTCATCATTTTGGTCACTTATGGATCCCTGCTTTAATCATTGCCCACTGCCGACTCAAGGCTGAGAGTTGCACTGTAAGACCCTGTCGGGCCTTAGCTTACTGAAGACCCCTTGAGTGAATCACATGGAACCTGATCGATGCAAAGAGCATGAGGATTTTTATTCTAGCCCAGTGAGGTGGCCCCAGACACTAAGGAAAGGAGGTGACCTCACACAGCTTGTTTACTGAGCTTTTATACAATTTTGAGGGCAAGCAGCCATTAGACACAATGTGGTTGGTAGAACAGTGTGACTTTAAACTGATTGGTCTTTAGGGAATGAGGTGGCAAGGATTTCCCTTGTCTGAAGGTGGGCAAAGGTCCATCCTGAGGAATGTGTTCCCACCTGCAGGTTGCTTCTTACTATGTGACCTGAGGAATGTTAATCAGCCTTTCCCTTCTGAAGAGTTCCTCTACCTTCCTAAAGTTCCTGAGCTTATCTTCTTAAGGAAATTCCTGGCCTCCTGGTGCTTTTCTGAGATGTCCCTGTTTACTCAGATCTTACAGCACTAGTCTATGTGTATAAAGATAAATGGCTATGAGGCAGTTTAATCCATTTGATACAACATCAATAATAAATTTCCCATAGGGCCTGGGACCTTCCTCACCCGAGGCTTTTGATCAAATCTTAGTGCCAGGCATGTATTCCCTTCCATGAAGAAGGCCTCAAATCTAATACAGAAGTTGTTGGTTCTTTTCCAGAACATTTGTACTACTATTGCAACAGTAAATACATCTTTCCTGTCAGTTTAGTATTATCACACAAAGAGTCTATGATTGGGTGTGGTCATTGGGGATGTCTTTCCTGCTACCCCTGCAAAATACCTTCCAGAACTATGAATGTTAACCAGCAGGTAGGAAAGTTACAGCTTAGCTTTAGGTTAGTTTCTTTGTGACCTGTACCCAGAATACATGATGTCTTCATCAAATAAGAAGTTGCTGTTTAGTTTTTCTTGGCAACCAAGAGCTTGACCATAGCAGCAGCCTGTACTATTTGGGGAGCCTCTCTGAGTTCTCTGGCCACCAGCTCATGGGGAGGTTTCCTTCACTTTGCACTGGAATTCAACTTTGAAAACTGCGACTTTCTGAGAGTAATGTTGACAACCTATAATTCTGTTCAGTCCCCAGGGTTTTAGTGGGGATTCGGGGGGATGGTTAAAAACATTTCTGTTATGTTCTCTTGTAAAATCATCGGTTCCTATATGGCTCGTTTATACATTCTTAGTTTTAGCTGACCTTCCTCTCACCTTCTTTCTACCCTCCACATCCATCCCAGATTTCCTCTTTTAGAGGTTCCCCAATCCACTTTCATAGTCTGTGTTTTACTATTCCCATCTTAAGCCCTCTTCCTCTTCCATGACATTTATTATGATTCCTTTCTTGCTACCTGGCCTCTGCTAACATTTCACCCCAACTTAAAATATAGCAATATAAAAATTTGAGTTTAATATCTGTATGTAAGAGAGAATATACAGTGTTTGCCTTTCTGGGCTTGGGTTATCTCACTCAGTGCAATTTCTTCCAGTTCTTTAGTGCTGAATAAAATTCCAATGTGTGAATGTACACATTGCCATCAGTTGCTGGACATTTGGGCTGATCCTATGTTCTAGCTACTGTGAAGAGGGTAAGAGTGAACATGGCAGTATGGTGCCAGTACCATAGGCTACAGAGTCCTTTGTGTGTACGCACAGAAGTAGTATACATACTCATATGGCAGATCTGTTTTTAGCTTTGTGAGAAACTTCCACATTGGTTTCTGCAGTGACTGCGTCAGTTTACACTCCTACCACATCCGTGCCAGCATTTGTTGTTGTTTTCTTAGTAAAGAGCATTCTTACTGGGGTGTGATAGAATTAGCATAAGTAAAACCTTTTTCAATAGGACCACAATTACTCAGGAAATAAGGTCAACAACTGACAAATGAGATCTCATGAAATCAAAGAGCTTTTCAATAGCAAAGAAGTAACTTACAGGAAGTCAGTTAATTCTCTCTTCAAGAGCCATAAGCCTGCTAACAAAACCCCCAGTATCAGCCATGAGAAGCCTTATTTGAAGTTTTAAGCTAAGGCTGTCTTAAAAAATCCCCAAACACACAGTCTATTGCCTTTGAATTTAGTTACTTCCCAGAGGTGGAAGGTAAGTCCCTATTGCTGATACGATGCACAAAAGAAACAAGGCCCAGAGGCCAGAGATCTAGAACTGACTTGAATGCCCCCTAAGAACTAGTTTTCATGGTACCATATAATACTGTGAAAGCTTCCAAAGGAGAGAGGGAATCTTCAGTCCCGCCTACCTATGAACCACATATGCCTATGAACCACATTGAAGACCAGCGTGGCATGATACCCTTATATGTGCATTAGTGGCACACATACTTTGACAGTAGCTTACAATTCTCTAATTGGATTTAAGACCCACTCTACGGAAAGAATACCATAGCTGGTACTAGAAACCTAGCTAACTAATCAATGCTAGTGAAATCATTTTTACTGGAGGAATCTTCAACCACTAGTTTACTAAACTAACAGAACCCCTATCCATAATCTGTAAACCTTTCTACTTCTATAAGAACAAATCCCCACAGATAAGTGCATTCTTCACCCTCACTGAGGAAACTTCTCTTTGCAACAGATGGTGACAAATCCACAGAGTTATGGAGCCTGGTCTCAGTGGCTCCATCTACAAACCACTCGAACACCCAAGGCTCAAGGGACATTATGGAAGGAAGGGGAATTGCGAAAGCACTCTAAGTCCGAGGGCTTTGCTGTGAGAGTTGTGTTCCCTAATTCTATCAGAAGCTACCCATGTAAAGCCCAACCAACCAATATACCCTAACCTAAGCATGAACTGAGCAAGGAGGACAGCAACAAACATTCGAAACTGAAGAGGAAAATCCCACAAGGCCTCAGTCCTACACAAAGAACTCTGGACAATGGAATATTTCTGGGACCAAGAAGGGTGGCTCTTCACAGGGAAGAGCACGCCAGTTAGCTGTTCAGTGCCAAATGGTCAGCCCTGGAAACATACGTTCACCTGTACAACAGGCATTATATGGACTAAACATGCTATCTTTGGAAATATATAAGTATATTTAAATACATGTGTGCAAGCAGTAACAAAATAAAAAGAACAGGAGTGAACATTCAACAGCTATGTATCTGAAAGTTTTAATATCTGTATATTATGTATAATATACAGATATTTTATGTAAATACATGCATATAGCACATTGTGTACTATATTGCATATTTTGTTTATATATTAAATTTATTTATTATACTTATTTATATAGTAAATATATTTTATATAAATACATACACTTATATATATTATCTATAGAGAATATTAAAAAGAACTAAAGAAACACTCAACATCAAGAAAATAAGTACCCTAATTAAAAATGGGCCTTGGAATTGAACAGAGAGTTTTCAGAAGAAAAAGTACAAATGAATAATGAACATTTTAAAAGGTGTTCAACATCCCCAATTATCACAGAAATGCAAATCACAACTACTTTGAGACTCCATCTCATCCCAGTAAAAATGGTTTTTATGAAGCTTGTATTTCTGAATTCCAGGCAATCACTACCTGCTGGCTTGACCCGAAAGCAGCCTCCCTTGAGCTAGCAAGTTTTTGTAATTTCTGTGCTTTTCCCTCTAGTGTCAAACATTTGCATACATAATGGTGGTAAGTCTGGGTCCCTTGAGCATCATGTGGCCTTCTGAGTCTCAGAATGCAATCTGTCTCTTCTAACACCTGGTCTTTCCTCAAACTATCTGTTCCTTTGTTTAGAAAGTAGCTTGGCTTTTTGCTTTTCTCGGCAGCTGAGATAATGGAGTGAATGAGTGAGTGAGCCAGCGTTGCATACCCCATTCTGGAAAGCTCTGGGAATTACCATGAAGAACACACAGAGAACTGGCATAGACCTGCTGTAATAGCAGACATTGTATTGGCTAATATTATAAATTTAAATAAGATTTTCTTTGAATCTCAGATTTAATTTTCCTATCTTTTTAAAATAAGTGTTTTTCTTACTTTTATAACCAAGCTTGGTGACAACTAGTTTAAAGATCCAGTACAGTGATATTTACATTTCTATGTTCTACATGACTCACTTGCAAACCCATGCCTTAATGTAAGAGTCATGGGGACATGCCGTCCCAATGCTCTGTCACCTGGTCTGGAAGAGAAAAGTCATCTTCCCTGGCATCTTCGACCTCTCATCTGAATGACTTTTTT
>NW_022196902.1:11178478-11199556 GCF_008632895.1 Mastomys coucha
TGTTCTTCTAGAAAAACAGAGTCATGGAGAGAAGAGACTAATGAGGAGAGTAAAGTACAAAAATTAGTCTTAACTTCCAATGAAGCAAGTAGGTCAGCTGCTGTGTGAGTCTGCTTACTCAGAAGCTTGACATTTCACCCCGAGCTCAATGTTGCAGTACTAGAAGAGAGAAGAGCACATGTCTGAGATACACATTGTGAAACCTGCACTGGTGATGTGAGACTCTAATATGGTCAGACGCTCGGCAACACAAGTCAGTCCAACTTTTAGCTGACACAAATAAGGAGTCATGCTCAAGTGCACTGGAGCTTTCCCATGAGCCACCCGTTTTTGGTTTTAATAAGGCTCCATCTCTCGAGGTGCGTTAACGGTAAACCATTTTTGCTAATTTAAAACTAGGAAACAAATGGAAACCTTGAGGTTTTTCCCCACAACATGGCTACTTCTAATATCAAGATTGCCAGAGAGGTTTAGGGGATGGGACCATGGCTGTGAGAAGGAATTGAAAAAGTGTTTTGAGGTGGGGAAGTATTTTAATAAGTGGATAATCTCTGTGGTTGTGCAGCCGAAGAAACCAGGGCAGTGACTTCAAGGTAGAAGTCCTCAGAAACTTCCTAGTCAAGTCTCTTTATAAAACAGAAGAAGAAAGTGAGGCGATGAAACAACATGGGGACTTGCCTAAAAAGTATGTCTACTGCATACTACACTGAAGGCCACTGACTTTCCCAAGGGGCACCTCAATTGTCTGCATGTATTTCATGTTTGTTTGGTGTTAGGAGTACTAAAAAGTTATAGATGCTGGGGTGTGTGTATGTGTGGAGATTTCCTCTTGCAATCTCAGCCATGATACCCTGTTCTCTTAACAAAAATTGCTTTATAGCTCATCTCTTACCTTCCATCAACTTTACACAGTTTACTTACAGGGCCAATCACGGCCCACCATAATTTTATCTAATGTCTCACTTCAAAACAGAGAAGCCAATAGTACTAATCTCATTGAATCTACATAAGGAACACTTTAGCCATGTCTCAAAGTATTCAGAATAGAGCCTGTGGTACATGTTTTGTAGAAACTTTTAGCTGTTTTAGAGACGTTGGTATAAAGGGAGAAAAACTCTGCTTTCTAAAATTTTTATGATGTCCAAGACTACCTGTTGTTATATCTGCTGGCAAAGGTATGTTTTGAGGTCCTGACATTAGTTATGTTCTCAACAACTTCATAGTAAGTTCCCAAAATGGATATAGGATGCTATGAGCAAGGGTCTAAAAAAAGAAAAGAGCAATGAGTCATAGAGGCATGTGTTAAGCAATTGGTTAACAATGGTAGCTTAGGTTTATTAAGCAAGAGCATTTCTTTCTGGGATGGAGGGAGAGAGGGACAAAGGGAAGGAAGGAGGGAGAGAGCAGGAGAGAAAGAGAGAACTGCATTTGCATACTGTTCCAGGCATCTAGGCATGCTATTATGAATACAAATGAGAGGGTATATATATATTTTTTTTTTCAATGCTCAAATCCCCAACATCTGAGCTTTCCCCTGAAGAACAGTTCTGTACCTGGGACATGTTATTAGGCACTCGCCTTGGATTCCCAGCTATTTAGCACAAAACAAGTTCCCTGCCACTGGGACAACCTGTGTCTAAAACCTTTACTCCTGCCATTGGTAATTCACATTCCTGCTTAAGATCACTACTATTTTAAACCCTTTCATTCTTGGAATTTAAATCTGAGTATGGGCTAGCCATGTGATCTTCAATGGGCTGTTTTATCTCTGATCTTTGTTTCCTTTAATTTTGACCATTTCATAAGAATTAGTGAATAGAATGCTACTAGTATTATAGCAATAGTTAGAGCTATTGAAGAGTTAGGAAAATATCATATCATAGTCATAATAGTATTGGTAATATTTTTGAGGTCCTAGTATCTTCTCATTAAACATGTATAACTTTACTGTGAAGTGGGCTCCATTTTTTAACTTTGTGTCAAAACAAAACAAAATAAAACCACAAAAAATCAAGGCTTATAGAGATTCCTCTATCATCCAACAGACCTTTATAGAATGCTTTGTCTATGGACAGTTTTCTAGAAGCTTGGGACTCACCAGTACATAAATGACATAAATTTTTCTCTGGTAAAACCTTCATTCTAGTAAGGAACACCAAATTAATGAATAAAACTACTGCAGGCTCTTCAGAGTTCTTCAAAGTAGACAATAGAGTCTCATGGGAGTTTCTTAGATGGTTTGCTAACTCTCAATGAAGTAACGAAAGAAGGAACGAGAAAGGATTCAGTCGTGAAGACACTGCAGGGAGAGAGAGAAAAAATGTTCCAAACAAGAAGGAACAATGCTGAGAGGATCAGAAGTGAGGTCTGCCAGTAATGAGGATGCAAAGATCACTCGGCACTGTGACTAACTGCTGGAGTTTATTTCTTCTGGAGTGGGAAGACTGACTAGCGAAAAGGCAGAACAGTGATGATCTATCTAAGTTGAAACATTTAAGTAACTATCTCATTCGGTGTGGTAAAAGTTTATAAGGGTGTGTGTGTGTGAGGGAGAGAGGGGGAGAGGGAGGGAGAGTGAGAGGAGGAAAGAGAGAGGTGTGGGAGAGATGGGAGAACAGAAGAACAGAAACTTCCTTGGAGCCCCAGGGCATAGACTAAGGAAGATGAATGCATGTGAGTAATGAGACACCTGAATTTGTTGTTCTTTTGAGATGTCTCACTGTGTAATTCAGGCTGACCTGGAACTCATCATGTAGACCACGCTTGCCACAAACTCATAGCAATCTCTTATCCTGGATCTACCAAGTATCAATATCATAGGCATGAACATTCACTACTTTGGGTGATGTTACTTATCTTTGAGGTAGAGTCATTGTGACTGATGGGCTTGGGGAGGGGAGTGAGAGAAATCACTAGCCAGGAAAATATCTCTTAAATTCAGCATCTGAGTAACCAGCATATCTTATAACCAATGATTACAGTAAAAAAGGTTCTGAGAAATAGGATATGCAAAGAAAGGAGGTACTTGAATAAAGAGTTGAATGAGAGGGTCCCATGCAAGCATCCAGATCTGGGGTCTGACAGGAGATAAAAAGTATCGGCCTGTTTGCATATTCAGGAACTTAGAACCTGTGGCCTGAAAGAGAGAGATACCCAGAGAAAAGAGCCCTCCTCCAGTCTGAATCCTGAAAAATCCAAATCCTAATAGATGAGACAGAAGTTAAATGTCCAGGGATGTGACAAGGGAAATTTGTTCCAGGTCATCTAGCTAACAAGGAGTTGAACCCAAACTTCGGAGGCAGTAGTTGTGAGGATTGCTGTGGGGTCAGACACAGAAAGAAACCTCTCTGTGACCACAGTGGCTCTTCCACTCCAAACTCCACATTTAGGCAGACTCTGATAGAGTCTCCCCGAGGTGGTCTATAGGCATCATGGATGCTCCTAAAGCAGTCTAGAACGTACAGACATCTAGATAATTTTTAAGGTGCTGTTTGGTAGATTGTAACAATCATCACTACTACAACGTCCATCAGTATATCATCTCTCTCACTCACTCACTCATCCATCAGATACAGTGTGTTTGCCATCAGATCCTACAGCTCAAGCCCAGAGGATCACTGGGAAATAACCCAGAGGAAGTCTCTGCTCTCTCGGAGCTGATACTGGGAAGGGGGTTCCCCATCCCATCTCTGTGCCTTCATGACTTCTCCATGGCTCACATTCATTCCCAGACTCACAAATGTTCTTTCTACCTTCCTCACCCTGTTCCTCCCCTCTACTTATTCAAATCCTCCATTTCTGTAGAAGACAGCATGTCTAAAAATAGCATGTTATGTTCTTGCTTGTGAGTACTGATCTATCTGCCTTTGGTTCTTACTCCCTTCTGCAGAGATGCACACCTGCCTGCAGAGAGATCAAGGGCCTCGTAGCAGATCCCAATATGGCAGCGTTTGCAGAGATAACAGAACTCTCTATATGCAAACTCATCAAAGAAGTAAGCCTAACAAAGCAGGTGCGTGGAAGGGATTGGGACCTGAGCTTTATAGGGTGAATGTAGTGGTCATTGAGTGATACAGAGAGAAGAACAGAGTCAGAGGAAATCGTAAGTGGGTGTAACAAACAGCTTCAGGACACACAGGGAGAAGGCCAAGTTCAGGAGACTCAGGAGAGAGTTTCTGGCTATTCTAATTTATTCTGCCCAGCAAACTACCTATTTCTAGGATCAAAAACAGAGCTCTCTATTCTGGGCTTGTCTTAGGAGCCCAGGAGCAAGGTGAGACTCCTGTAAGAAAGGTCAGCTCATCTTCAGCAGCACGAACTATATTAGGAACATTTTTCTGGGTGTTAACCTAATTAACGTCAAAGCCCTTTCAGTCATGGGGATTAGTCTAATGCTCTTCTAGGAGTGTGGGTCACTGGTGAGTTTTCTTATGCTCCAGTAGATGGAGCTATAGCTTTGAAAGGTTCTAGATGCTTCTGTTGCTGTGCCCACAAGCTCTACCAAATGTAGGAGGCAGAGAAGGAACAAGGAATGAGCAATACAAGAGTGTTACTCAGTATAAAGGGACGTGGTGTAGAATCTGTGATTGTGTACTTCCTGGTCTCAGTGTCTCACCTCCAGGACACAATCAGTACTGAATAAATATTTATGTCATCAATTAGGAATGAAGTTAAAGTAATAATTCGCCCCTCCTTATTCTTCGTTTTGCTCTGTCTGATTATTTGTATGCATACTTTTTACACATTCATATCCAATCAAAATTTGGAATAACTGAAACTTGCCTTCCTGTTCAAGTTAGTGTTTAAGAGAACATGTTGGAAGAGGCATATGCCAAAAATAACCTGGTGGAGGTTCCCATCTGCTTTCCAGGCCTTGGGACTGTGGTCCTGGGCTCTGTTACCTGAAGTGTTTTCCTACTTCTTGCAACAGAGCTGTCGGGTTTATTATGTCAAAATTCCAGTTCCTAGCCATACTCCAAACAACCAAATTTGGTTCTTTTGCAAACTAAGCTTAGAAATCTTTCTCAGATAGGAAGGACAGCCAGCAATCACTTATCTGAATTCTCAAATTGTGAAGACTACTGAAGACTCTGAAAAGTCTACGACTATACACTCATGGTATAAAATCTGACCCATTTGCTATCTAAAGCCTGGTGCTCCATTTAGATTACTTGGAGTAGAAATGCACACATCCTTTGGTATACAGAAAGTGATGTGCTGGAGAAAAAGGATCTGCCCATGACCTTCTTGAGGACATCATGCAATGTATACTGAACTGTGCCTCTAAAATCCAAAGACTTTTTTGAGTTTCGAGCTATGGATGGCCCAAATGTTTCAGATGCTAGTCTTAAACTATATTTTCAGGCCCTTTCTGAAGGTGATTTTTGAAGCAGGTATATTTCAGGTTCTGGGGTAGGGAGAGGCTAGATAAACAGTCTTGTGCAAGAGAAATAAGTAAAGATGCTTGCCACTAAACCTGATGGCCTGAGTTTAATCCCCAGAACCCAATTGATAGAAGGAGAAAACTGACTCCTGAAAGTTGTCCTCTAGCCACACAGTGTGCATAAGTATAAATGTGAATACTCACACACACACACACACACACACAATTTTCTAACAAACAAACAAAAAAATCTGGGTGTTGCAATTCTTATCCCTGAAAATGAAGGATGACCTTAAAGACTTTTGGTTCCTAAAATTTTGACTCTCGTATTTCTTCCATAATAATTTTATTACTTGTATAAGTCTTAGATTATAGCACCTTACATAGTTTTGTTTTTAAAATTTGAAGAGGAAAATCTTTCTCTTTTAAATTTGTAGAAAGATTAATGGTGTGTGTGTATATGAAGTGAAAGAAAAGTCTTTAGGCTCTTTAACATTTTTATGTTCTAGGGCTGAAGGTATAGTTCGGTGTTACAAGTTTGTCTGTCACCAACCAATCCCAAAATTTGACCCCAGCATCCCATAAATTGAATGTGGTGAGGCAGAGACAAGAGAATCAGAAGTTCAAGGTCATCCTTGGTTACATAGCAAGTTCAGTTCCAGGGCAGCCTAGAGTTAAATAAAATTCTGTCCAATAGAAAAAGAAAGAAAGAAAGAAAGAAAGAAAGAAAGAAAGAAAGAAAGAAAGAAGAGAGAGAAAGACAGGAAGAAAGAAAGAAAAGAAAAGAAAAGAAAAGAAAAAGAAAAAGAAAACATTTATGATCTAATGTATAACTACTAGAATCCAAAAGTCATGAATATAGAAGGTGTTATGGAATATTTTAGAACATCATATAAGATATGGAGGACTAGAGAGGCGGACCAGAAGAAAACTAGAAATGCTTTCACTACCAGCACAGAATTTAATTAGGTCAAAGATCAGCAAGCTGCCTTTAGGAGAATTCTCATGATCCCAAAGCCACATGACTGGGATCTCTTTCTATATGGTAACGCTATAATTAATGATTATATAAAAAGCCCTATTAAAATTTGAAACAAGATGTTAAAATGCCCAATTAAGATATTCATATAACAAAAACTGGAACAAAAAAATGAGGTCTAAGTTAGCTTCCTCACGAACAATGTGTTCTCACACAATGTGCATATTGAAGTGTTAATGTCCAGCACCTTTGTTGGAACCTTACTTGGGGAGAGTAATTTTACAGAGTTAAACTTAAACATGTGCTAAAATAAAGGTATTAGGATGAGTCCTAATCCACCGTGCTTGTTTTCATAAAGAAGAAAAGCCTGTGCTTGGGGATACAGCTCACTTGGTGTAGTAGTTTCTTTTTAAAAAATTTTTATCAATTCTTTGTGAGTAGTTTCACATTGTGTACTCAGTCCTACTCCCATTCATCTCCCTATCCCTTCATATCTGCCCTCTACCCCGAAACCTACCCCCACAAAATAAAACAAACAAACAAACACACAAATAAATAACATAACATAAAAAACCTCATTGTGGAAGCTGCAGTGTGTTACAGTGTGCCATACAGTATACTTTTTGTCCACACTTCTTTACTTGCAAATGTTCATTGCAATGAGTCATTGGTCTGGTTCAAGGTCTCTGGGTTCGACTACACCATCAATACTAATGGATTCTCATCTGGACCCGTCTTGTGTGTTGTTGTTACCCTGTTTCGTGGAGATTCTGCAGCTTTGGGAGTTCAAAGATGAGATCGATATTGGGGTGAGCCAACCCAAAGTCCTGGACCTGGGTTTGGATTTGTAATAGTTTAAGTTGTTAACAACATACATTTGCACAAAACCCTGTATTTTAACTTCTCCTGTCCCCATGTTTTATTGTTAGTATTATTAACTTATTTATTTGTATATTGTGTACCCTTAGGCCACTACTGTGCTTTCAGTTATTTTTAAGTCATTCGCTTATCACCATTATATTTTTGGGGTATTTTATATGTGATTATATTTTTTTCAATCAACTTCATATGTTTTTTGTTGTAAGTTTCTTTTACTTCAACATGTAAGACTGATTCCCTTTAGATTTCTCTTAATGAGTTTAATAATAGTAAAGTACCACTGATTTTGTTTGGTTCAATATGTTTTCTTCATTCTTAAAAGACAGCTTTATGTGGCACAATACTGTTGGGCACTAATTTTTTTCTCACATCTGTCCTCTCTTCTGACTAGAAAGATTTCTCCTAGAAAATCTGCGAATACTTTTACAGACTTTTCCTTATGCAGTAAATTAATTTCCCCTTGATGTTTTCAAGGCCTGTACTTCCGCCACCAGGATGCTGTGATTCTTCTCCGCTTTCCTCGTACTAAGCTACTTGTCTATGACATCTCTCCTCCTGAAATAGTGGTAGGCTTGCTAGAATAATTAAATCAACAAAGTAGTTAATCTAGAAGAAATGAATAATCCCTAGAAACATATCACATGTTCATACAAAATTATGTGAATAGATCAGTAATGACAAAGGAGATTAAATCATTGGTCCAATACTTCCTACTGGCTAAGAGCCTAGGGTCTGATAATAAATTCTACCAAACATTTAAAGGAGAATTAATACCAGTCTACACTTTCCCAGAAAGTCATCGAAGGAGCAATTCCAAGCTGATCTTGCAAGGACAACATTACCACGAAATGAAAGCTAGACGAAGACTCTGAAGAAAAGAAAATGATAGCTTACTCTCCCTGATAAACATGGAAACATCCTCAGTAAATACCTGCTGAGCAGCTTCAACAGCACAATAGAGAGCTCAACACCACAGTCTGAAAAAGGTGTTCCTGGGAGCCAAAGATGGTTCAACATCTACAAACCAAAAAAATGTACCCTAGGGCGGCTCAGTCCCAAAAGAGGGATAACTGACACAGATATCTCTGTCGATGCAGGGATGTCCTTGGTCCAAATTCAGCAAATTAGTGATTAAGGATGTGAAGTTACAAATGCTTCTTTGTAAAATAATAGGAGCAGGATGAGGATACTCTACTCTCTGTTTTATTCAATGCAGTACTGGAAGGAAGTCCTAGCTAGACTGAGAAGGGAAGAGTAAAATTGTCTCTGCTTACAAATGACATCATCTTTGATATGGAAAATCCTAAACATATCACCAAATATAGTTAGAATAAATGAATTCAACACAGTTGCTGGAAACAAAAACCAGTATGCAAAAACTAGGCATACTTCTACACATTGACAGTAAATGTATTACCAAGGAGAATAAAATAAATAAGGAAACAATCCCATTTAATCTAGTGTAAAAATACATACTAATAAGCCTAACCATAGAGGGTAAACACCCACACATCCAAAACTACAAAGTACCACTGTGAAGTCTGAAGTGAGATTCCAATAAATGGAAACTATATTCATGGAAGTTCTATAGAGTTTTATGTTCAGACTGGAAGAGTGAATATTGTCCAAATGTTTACACCATTCAAAGTAACCAGAGAGTGCTGCAATAGCTGGCAAAATTCCAATGGCACTTTTCAAAATATTGAAAAGACAATTAATTTTGAATTTCTATGGAGCTGTGAAGATTCCCAAATAGCCGGAGCAATCTGAGCCAAAAGAATGAAACTGGAACTACCATAGCGGTTCATCTCTAAGGGGTCAGGTCTCACCCAATGGGACTACCATAGCGGTTCATCTCTAAGGGGTCAGGTCTCACCCAATGGGACTACCATAGCGGTTCATCTCTAAGGGGTAAGGTATCACCCAAATTGCTGGTGGGCAGACTCAAAGGGGATAAAAGAGAAGAAAGGAGAAAGCCTAGGCTACAAGTGTTCTCTTTTCTCGGCTTCAAACTGCCTGAAGAAGTTTCTCCAAGTATTCCCATTGCCATGATACTATGCTTCACAACAGGCCCAGAAATGTGGAGCCAAATCACCATGGGCTGAACCCTTTAAAAACATGAAAATCCTGCTCTTAAATCCTTTCTATCAGGTATTTTGATCACAGCAATTTAAAAAACGAAAAACAGAGACTCCACAACTGTTAGGCTAGGCAAGCTAGCTAATGTCTCCAATCCTAGTACTCAGTAGGTAGAGGAAGGAGGATCTGAAAATCACGGTCATTTCTCAGTTATATAACACATTTAAGGCTAGTGTGAGTTATATGAGCCCTGTCTCCAACAAACAAACAAATAAACAAACACAGTTTCATCAATTTAACTTAGTAATTTTGGGGAAAGGGAATATTGATCAGAAATTACTTTGTAAGGAGAAACTGAACATGCATTTTACTGTTTTGCTGAATAAAAGAGCATTTTTCATTATACTGACAAGGTACAAGGCCAAATGGTTAGCTAATTCAATACCATCATCATAGTTCTTAACCCTGAGTCATGTGAATAAAAAACAAAACTAAACAAAGCCCAATAGAGTGTTTGTTCAGCCTGTGCGAAGCCCTGGCTGGATCCACAGCAGGGCATAAACTGGTTGTGATGTTTGTTATCCCAGTAGTCAGGAGGTAGAGACAAGAGATTCATATTCAACGTCCTCCTTGGATATAAAGGGAGTTCAAAGCCAAATTGGTGTACATACTGTCCTGTCTTAAAATGATAATAATATCAAGAATTCAGATACACTCCCTGCCTTTGACAATAAGTCCCAAGGCAGATGACAATGACCCAATTTGAGAAAAACTATAAAGTTGCTGTTTAGACTACATTATTTTCATTGTTACATTATCAAGCCAAATAAATTTCTATTGCTATAAAGTTATATTAAATGAAATTACAATTTAGAAATAAAGAGTTTACTAAATTTTCTCTGAAAGAGAAAGAATTTAGGCAGAACAAGACTCTTTCAGTACAAAGTAACCATGAATATCCTAAATCAACCTCTGCATATTTTTATTTTTATTTTGTTAGCAGGGAGTTGCCATAGAAAAAGAAATATTCTGGAAAAATAATCTGTGTAAGTAAGTCTCACATGTGGTTTCAAGCAAAAAGTCCCACTGTCGTTTATGGTGAAAGAAAACCACTGTAACACTCCACATCTTCCCCAGACTGTCTCAAGCCCTCTCTTTCCTGGCTGATAGACTGACTGATAGAGAGCTTCAGGTCAGCTTTCCTCTTTGGCTGTCCCATATCTCAAATGTCCGAGGTCAGACTCTCCTGAAATGAGGCAAGAGTTGGAGTTCCTATCCAGCTCATCATTCAGTGAAACTAAACACCGAAACGAAGCAGCTCCAAAAGTGGGAAGCAAAAATAGGAAGAATTGAAGAGTGGTGTACCAGCTGGGCTCAGATAAAAAAGGGCATTTGAAAACAGGTGGCAAAAGATTAAAAATACCAGGCACACTAGGGTTAATTAAGAATGGCAGGGGCAGCTGAATAAGGGACACTGAGGGTAGAGTGGAATTAAGCTCAGCTTACAAGGCTAAGGAACTCCAGATTGACCAAGCACGTGCGTGAGTGAGTGCGTGCGTGTGTGCGTGCGTGCGTGCATGTATGCCTTTGAGCCCTTCCTTAACTGAGAGCTATAGGGTGAGACTTGCCATCCCTTGACCTTTCTCCTTTGTCTGACATTCCACAGCTTTCATTGTGGGCACCAAAAGGCCCAGGTAGATGTTGGGGCAGCTTGGAAAACAGGAGGAGAAAGACTCATTTATTAGCAGAAGATGAAGAGATCTGTTCTTAGGCAAAACTCTGTTCGACTTAATATTTTAATGTTATTTCAGATGAATGTTTTTACTCATTGAAACTTCAAACCACTTTTAGGAAAGTTTCCATAGGAGCCCAATAGGCCCAGCTCTGTCACCAAGTCAGCACCAGACGGTAGTTTTTGTGAACTTCTGGTTTACTTTCCTATTTTTTTTTTTAAGTGGAATCTGCCAGGATTTGTGAAAGTACTTTGAAAACAGTAAGTTACTGTTTAGATGGTATGTATTATTTTATGAACTTGTTATTCTTTGCCTACAGCACGTCACTTGGGTATCCCAGGGACCGACTGGGTTTTTAGTTTTAATAAAAGTAAAGAAAAACCCAACTTTTTCACTTGATAAGAGTGAAGCATTCTTACAGGAGATCTCCTGCCTTATGCGTCAAGTGTAAGCCCAAGATAGCCAGTCTTCTGTCCTGTGTGAGGAGGGCCAGCCCATGCACGCAGTCATCTGTGGATGCCTTCTCTTACTTGTAGAGCCTTGATCTTGGAAACAAAGCTAAAGGAACATTTGTGTTATATTTCCTTGAACAGAAATGCATCTGAAAAAAGATACAATGAAATTAAGTGTCAGGGCCAGCTGATAGACAAAGAATTAAGTAAAATTATCAAAAAGTTCTTCCAGATAAAAAAAAAAATCTAAAGTTAACATTTAATGCCCAGGAAACAGTCACAATAATGTAGAAAGAATGACCCTTCCATGTCAGTGTGCTTTGCTTACGGGATTTAAACAAAGCCCAGATTAAAGGCATAATTTTTTGAAGTGTGCCTATAGTAATCTCATAAAGATTGTCTCTTCGTCATTTATTACTCATTAAATAATACATCATAGCAACTATTGGCAGAGCATTTCCCTTGTTTGAGAGATTATGATCTGAAGTGACTTCAGAAAATCTTATGTAAACTACCAATGGTAGGAAGCAATCCATAGCTCTGCAACATCTGTGGAACATGAATGTATGTGAGTGTGAGTGTGAGTATGAGTGAATGTGAGTGTGTGTGTGAGTATGAGTGAGTGTGAGTGTGTGTGTGTATGAGTGAGTTGAGTGTGTGTGAATATGAGTGAGTGTGTGTGAGTGTGTGTGTATGTGAGTGAGTGAATGTGAGTGTGAGTATGAGTGAGTGTGAGAGTGTGTGTGTGGTGTATGTATATATACATGTATGTGTGTGTATATACGGAATAGAAATATATTTATATTTATTTTAAAAACATATTAGAATTTAATTACTACACAGATTAAACTATGAAAAATATTAAACACCCCATGCACTTCTCAATATCTCCTTCTAGTCAGTACCCCACAAAAGGAACAAATATCTAACTTGATTCACCATAAATTAATTTTTGACTGTAGGGTACTTCAACTTCATATAGTCACATCGTAGGTACATTTTTAGATTATACCTAAGTTCTTTTATTCACTTTTTTGTGAGATACAAGTTTGTTGTAAATAGCAACAGATTTTTCTTTCTCATCATATTTAGGCATTCTATTATATGTAAATGCAAATGTTAATATACTCTACTATTGGTAGAAATCTAGATGAGTTTCCCTTTGGGGAAAATGTTTATGCAGCTGTCATTTGTGAATGTATTTATTTTCTTAGATAAGAGGTTACATACTTTTACCATGATGGATTAAATAGTAAAATGCTTTTGATGTTTGCATTAAATATGGTCTCACAGTTGCTCAATAATGTTACTTTGAAAAATATCAGTGGATAATATGCAAATAAATGTCTGTGTCTCAATAAAACTTGATAAAGTGCAAAGCTGCAGGACTCAGCTTGCTCTGGTCACTTTGTTTGACTGTTAGAAAATGCTGCATGTAATGATGGTGGTATGTTCGCCTGTTGCCAAAGGATTCATATTAATATATTTTCTCACCAGCAATGAATGAGAACTCTCCATCTTGTTGTGTGTAATTTTAAAATTGCTCCTTTGCCCGGGGGCCACACTCTGACCTCTCCTAATTTAGCTCCAAGTTCAGCTGCCACTGGCCTCACTCCCAATTTGCCTGTTCCTTCCAGCTAGCTTTGCCAAGCTGCCAACAACCACCCTGGCTGCGCTCTTTCTCCTCCTGCCCACCTTAGTGGCTCCAATGAATAATGCTAGACAGTTTTATTTTAAAAGTAGCCAGATAACACAATGGCTCGGCGAAGAATCTCCAGCCCTAATCTTATCAGCTAACAGCTAGCCTATTCTAGCCATCTTCTGGTAGCAGAGGCCACCATTTCTAGCCACCCAAGATCTGACATGGCTGTTGTGTGCCTCCCATTCCAAAGCCTGGCCAGAAAGACCTCCTCTTTCCCTGTGTCCCTTCTGTTCCTCCTGGGATCCAGAAATTCCATCCTCTTCCCTTCACCCAGCAATTGGCTTCCACCTTCTTTATTGACACAATCAAGAACTAAGTAGGGAATCAGATTTTAGTATCAGCTCCTCCCCCTACACCATCTTTACCAACTATTCTCAGATATCTCTGCAAGCTGAAAAACATATTTTCTCCCATTTAGAAATTAGCACCATCATTGCTTTAGTAGTAAAATGTCTTACTTTTCCTCTCTAGGAAGTCAGGATACTTCCTGCTATTAATACCTCCAGTTCCTGAAGTAGGAATGGTCATGACTTCTGATTGTCCTTTTCTGTCACTTTAATTTTGGTTGGCTTTTAGAACACTTGAACTGACTGGCACTAAACTTAGTATTGTCACTTTTTGTTTTAGATTATGTTTATTTACGCATGTATGCATGTGTGAGCACACGAGGGAATGACTGTGGACACCAGAAGATGCCAGACACCTAGAACTAGAGTTAGAGGTCCTTGCGAACTGTCTATTTGCCATGGGTGCTGGAAACTAAACTTCAGGCCCCAGGAAGGGCAGCAAGCATTCTTAGCTGCTGAGCCATCTGTCTAGTCTCCATGTATTATCACTATTGTGTCTCACTTCTTCATCTGTGGAAAGGGGTTAAGGATATCTGCCCTGGGTGTTTCTCTGGGTACTTATGATAACAAACAAAGCTATGGAAACAAATAAATTTAAAGAGAGGTGATACCCATTTAATAGCTGAAATGCCATGTTCTAAAGCAGCATGCATGTGAGGCATTAAGTGGAAGATAAAACTGCTGACCTAGACCATTTTTCTCAAGATTATGACTGACTATTTTAGGAAATGTTCTTCTGGGATTTTGTCCCTCTGCCTTTATACTTGGCTACCACTCAACCCTCTAGCTGGGATTATGCACGAATACTACTCTAGAACATGGCATGATCCTAACTGCAGTGCTGGGTGGTAATTTGTGGTCCATTTCTTGATCCTAGACTGAATATATCAAGAATTCAATCTAACAAGATATGTACACAGGATGTTACAAAGTAGTCAGTTGTCATGACCAATACATTATAAAGAGACAGTGGAAGGCCTCTGCATTTGGTTTTATTGTGTGTGGTTTTAATTGTTCTCTTAACTCAGGGGCTTTTGAATCACAGTCGTGCCTTGCCATCCATAGGTGTTCATTCCAGGAACACCTGTGAACACTATAGTCTATGGGGTTCTCAAGAATCCTGCATTAAGTGGCATAATAATTGCATGCTACCTACGCACATCTTTCTGTGTACTTTAAATCATCTCAGTACGGCTTACACATTCTGATACAATATAAATGTGATGCAAACAGCCACTTTACTGCAGTACTTTGAAAAAATGCCAAGAATTGTCTAGGGAATTTGAATGTGTCTAGTATAGATGCAGCTTAGTTTTATGAATATTTTCCATCTTCTGTTGGTTGAATCTGCTGATGCATCCATCACAGACATAGAAGGGTAATTGTGTCAGGTGGCATTAGGGATTTGCAGTGGAAGTATATGACAAGATAAGAAATAAATGTCTGACAACTGCCTACAAGTAGGGGTCAGGGTCTGCTTGCTTTGCTGTGCCTGTCCATTTTTACCTGAGGCTGAACAGAGGAAGGTAGCTTAAGGAGTGAAGGAGCTTTTACTGAAACTGGTTTCTTCAGTGACTATTGTTGAAAAACAGGAATGTCCAAGTGACCCAGTCAGGCTGATTGGTATCGAAAGTACAAATATAAACCAATTAAAAAAGAACATAGAAATGAACTTTGAGAGAGACTAAGATGTAGACAGATTGTTATTGTTTCTCTACTTAAAATGTATGAGAAGAAATAGGTACATTTCTTCTTTGGGCATGTTAAAAGTTAGAGATGTTCATGGACTGTGTCCTAGAAAACATAAGCCTCCCGTTTTTTCTTTAAAAGCAAATGTAAGACGTTTTATATGGAGAAATGTTGGCAAAAATTCAGAACCTAAAATTTCAGTACAGCTTGCAAAGAAATGATTTTGGAACTGAACTCAGCATGTTTGAGGACCTGGGTTCTATCCTTAGCCTGGGGAAGAAAGGATAGAGAGGACAGGAGAAGACAAGAGAGAAGAGAGGGGAGGACAGGTCAGGAGAGGACAGGAGAAGCGATTTAAAGAGAAACTTTTACCAGTGGGGAAATCACATTGTAAGTAGGATTTAATCTTCCACCAGAGGCAGCCCACGGACACAGGGTGTCACGTTTAACCCACAGAATGTAGGACTGACCCTGTGGGTGGCAGGAAGGAAGAGGAGTGCCCTTGGCATTCTGCAAAGGATGGGCTTTGAACTATGGCCAGCAGAGAGGTTGAATTCTTAGACTGCTCAACCACAGGACTGTGTGGCAAAAACGGGGATTTCCACTTTCAAAAATAGCACAACTTCAGTTAGGTTTGAGATCGCCTTTTTGGGAAGTTTCTTATATTTAGGTTCATCACCCCCACCCCAATCATGTCCTTTAAAGCCCGCCTGCAGCATAGCACAAGTCCTCAGACTTTCAGTGACCTAATTTACCCCAAGTTTCAATTTATAATCAAGTTGTTTTCCTAGATGTATAAAGCAAGTCATGGCATTGACAAAAAAATAAAAATGAATAAAAATAAAAACCTGTGCATCAACATGGTCAAAGGGGAAAGGTGACTGGGGCTTCTTTCCACTTTCACAATTGCATATATGGTACTTTGTAGAAGGAAGAGCTCATAGGTGGGGTCAATGGGGTTGGGTGCTCTGCTGCCTTAGTTGTAAAAGCTGAAAAGTTTTAGCCTAAAGCCAGTTAGCCCCAGGGCTCTCCACTTAATGATCATTGGTTGTACAAATTCCAAAAATAGAATCTCAAAAGATAAATCCTATAATAAGCTTTCTTTCTTTCTTTTTTGCTTAAAAGTAAAAATCTACACTATGATTGGAAGCATGGGGTGGGGAGGCATTCTTTTATATTCCAACAGTCCCACAGTGAAAGGTTGGTTTACAAAGACAGACTTTGCCTAGAGCTGAGAAGATCTGTCAGGCCAGCATTCCCTGCTCTGCTTGCTTACCCAGAATTCCTTGCTCTGCTTGCTTACCCAGTGCAGTCCCAGGGAGTACTAAGATCATGCATCATCCTGGGTTTAATTTTGGACTGAGGGAGACATATAGTCTTTCTAATCAGGGGCTATTTCTCCACTAGTCTCCTTGAAAAATGACTTTTGGTTGTATTGTGTTTTCTTTTGTTTGAGGCAGGGTCTTGTTATATATAGCCATGACTGGCCTGGCACTCTATGTTGTTCAGGATGGCCTGGAACTTTCAACAATCCTTCTGCTTTAGTTTCCTAAGTTCTGGGGGGTTACATCATAAGCCATATGTCTGTCTTCTGAAAATGACATTCAGGACACCCTTAATATGCTCTAGAATCCACACTTTGCAACATATGGAAGAGAACCAGGGCCAAAAAGGGACACTTCCTTTCTCATGGCATTTGTAGAAGCAGAAAATCTTTGCCACCATTCCAAATCAGAAGAAGGATAGATAAGCCTTCCTTGCCTGCTGGTTAAAGTTCATCAACGATTTTCAAACATCTTCTTAACTCTTGGGCTTGAAATGACCAGATTTCTGTTTGGGTGTCATTTCTCCTCCACATGTCTACAGCTATTACAATTTCATCTGCTCCACCCCCTCCCTCCCCAGTTTACCTCCCTTGAGGCTGCTTAAGCAGAAGGGGTGAATCTTAGATCACCTTTCTTCCCCAAGGAGAAGAATTGTGTTAGTAACACAATTCACAATTTATGTGTTAATAACACATAAAGCCAAATGAAAGTACAGATATATTGATTACATCATTTTTTTAAAAATCATGCTTTTCATTATGGATTTCAAAAATATATTTTATTTATTTATTCTAATTCTCTAGAGCTGGAGTTACAGGTAGTTGTGACCTACCTGATGTTTGCTCCTAGGAACTCAACTCCAGTCTTCTGAAGGGCATCAAGCACTCCGAACCACCGAGTCATCTCTCGAGCCCCTCATTACAGATTATTGTATAAATTTCTATTTTAAAATAAGCAAGTGAACTCTGTTCTTCTTGATCACTGAACTTTGAGCCACCTTTTTCAATTTCAAGCCCATGGCAAGCATTTCATTAGCCTTACTCTTGTCTCAGGCCTACCCAAAACAAAGAACAGACTTGTTTAGCCCTCGAGGTCAATTCCACAATAGAATTTGTAGTAATTTACTATGGATAGCTCAGATCCACCTCAACAATTACAATTGTGTATAAGAAATTATGTATAAGAACTCCTGCTGTCCATAAGATTTAGTCTAGAATTCCTGGCATAAGAGGACTTGGAGAGAAAACATTGGCTCTTTGTGGGCTAGAGCGAGAGGAATGTATCAGTTAGTTGTGTTAATTTCTGTGGTCAAATACTTTATAAAAACAAATTAAGGGAAGAAAGATTTGATTTGGTTCATGGTTTCAGAAGGTTCCCTACATCATGATGGGAAGGGTGTCACATGATAGAACAGCTCTCATTATGGCAACGGAGGAGCAAAAACTGAAAGCTAGGTTAAGGTTGTGTTTGATGTGTCCATTGTTTTCTCCACTGTGGTGTAAGAGCCCTGGATTCTGTCTTTATGTCACATGTGTTAGGATGGAGGGAACAGCAAGAATTCTTATACACAATTTCCTTCCAAAGTCATGAGACAAAGAGACACATTCCCTTCTTTTATTGTTGTTGTAATTATTTAGGTGGATCTGAGCTATCTGTAGCAAATTACTAAAATTTCTATTATGGAATTGGCTTTGAGGGCTAATTGGCTTTCTACTCTCCCCCCTTTAATTCCACTTTATACTCTATCCCACATTCCAGGTAGGTCTTCTCTCTTTTAAATTATCTTTTCTGGAGATGCTCTTACAGACACACATATACGTGTGCTTCATTCTATTCAGTAATGCAAACTGACAACAAGACAATGAAAGTTTATTGTCTTAAGGGGATGGCCAGGAGTTCAGCTTGCTTCAAGCCTAGTTGGTCAAATACAGGTTTCTAAAAAGGAAACATTTGTTTGTGTAGAACACCGGTATTCAGCAATTTAGGTTTTGTCAGGAGGAAGACAGGGGAGCACAGATGGGCTGCAATGTTGTACAAGGAGGACCATGAAGGAGTATTTGTGAAAGACGAGGGCAGGTAGCACTAGGGCCTTCCAGACCTCACAGACCTGTGCTGGGCATCCACAGAGATGAAGTGCAGAACAAGAGTTGAGGATCTGCTTTCACGGATACTCTGACAATTACAGCAAACCTCACCTTACAGCAAGCAGGCTCAGGTGGTAGGGAGAATGGACAGTTTGTCTGGGTCTTTGGAAACCTTGACTCTGCTGGACTCTTGTCTGTTTTCAAGACAGACAAAAGTGCGTTCACATATAAAATGACAGACAACCCAGTGGCAAAATTATTCATCAGTGTTCACTTTCAGTTTTCATGCCAAGGGCTTCTTACAAGGTCCCTGCTCTTGCTTTTACAGCAAATCTCTGAGCTCCTAAACCACTATACCATAAGAAGAGCAGCACTTTGTTTCTCTGCATGGAGCACACAAAGGGTTTCATTGTAAAAAGCCTTCAAATGAGTCCTTCTCACTTTCCTTACCACCTGTGGGTTGAGGAAAGCATGTAACCATTTCTTTTTCGTGGATGAAAGGACAAATCCATGCAGTAGTTAAGTGGTTTGCCCATTATCACTCAGCTAGTTAATAAGAATACTAGAGGCAAATTTTCTTAATGGTCATTCTGTAGTTGTTTCTAGGAGGCAATATAACAGGAAAGTGTGTAGGTATGGGCATTTCTGATCCTCCTGAGAGCTCGCCTTCCTTTGTGATTTTTATCATGGTGCTTTTGTTGATCTGATCCCTCAGGCAACATGGAAAAAGACCAAAAATCTTAGCCCACCACATTTCAATGGCATGAGTGCTTGTGTCCTTTTATGCACAGCTTCAGTCTGGAGAAAGAGAAACACCTAGGCTATCCCACCATTAGCCACTAAGTAATTCTAGTAACTCCTAGACTACCCTACTATTAGCCACTAAGTAACTCCAGTAACTCCTAGACTACCCCACCATTAGCCACTAAGTAACTTCTAGGCTACTACACTATTAGCCACTAAGGGACTATCTGATTGATGTCTGAAGTCTTACCCTGGTTCCTTCTTCGTCAAAGGGATACAACAAAAAGGAAAATCTCCAATGTACACAAACCCATATATAGATATATTCACTAAGTGAGAGATGACTGGATGCTAAGGACATAATCTCTACATCATATTGACGTGTGCTGGAAGTACATGGAAAATACAAGACTCTGCCTCTGGGAACTCACTACAAGGGAGACAGACTTTTACACTGAGAATCTCTGCTTTCTCACATTGCTGGGAGAAGAAACAGTTTCCCAGCAGAGTAGGAGGAGAGAAGAAAGAACAGTTCAATGTTCTTGAGGGTACAGTGAAAATAAGTTCACTGAATACTATATACTACATACTACAGCACATCTCTAAGATAGACTGTGTATGTGTGTCTGGGTGGGTAGGGTATGGAGGGATAAAGGAAGGCATTGGGATAGAGAGAGAGATTATGAAGGTAACTCATATGTGAAAAATTCATATTTAATATTTTAGAATTGTGTTTAGCCTTTTAGGATCACTCAATTTCTACAACCAGCTTGTCCATAAATTTAAGCAATCTAGTCTTTATATTTCTGACTAGTACTATGATCTACCTTATAATCACAATGACACTTAAACACAATATTTTTTTAAGTAACCTCTCTATGTTAGGTTTTCTGGGTGTTAAGATAATTTTAGTGAACAAAATTGAAAAATTCAGCTTTTATTAGATTGGAGTATGATATATTCTTAAATGATGAGTTTCCTCAGACAGTGGTTCCCAAATTGCCCTTTAGACTGACTAGGGAGCCTTTAAAAAGTTCCAAAGTCTGGCCCACCCACATCAACTTTGGCACTTCTGGCTTATGATTTTTTGAATTATTATTAATATTATTTGAGTTTCCCAGGTAATTTTTATGGGTAAGGAAGATTGAAAGCCTCTGCCCAGAAATTCTGATGTACTTCCCTAGGAAGGCATGTCGCCTCTCCCCACCTCCTTCTCACCCTTCTCATTTACACAACTCACAGATGGAAAACCTCAGACCTGAAGACTGGGAATGGCACATTCAAGTAAGTGGTACATGCAGATATCCACCAGGCTAGAACTTGAAGTTGGTGGCTCCTACAGGGGTTTTCATCCTGATTCAAAGAGGAAAGAAAACTGAGTATTTTTACCACCTTTAGAAAAATCATAGGGGCTTCCTTGGCATTTGAGGGAATTACTTGCCAAACTTTTCATCATTTCTTTTCACCTATTGAAGATTTTACTACCTGGATCAATTTTTATTTTTATAAAGTGAATAATCAGAGGTCCAATCAATACAGAGCTCATTTGATAGATTAGCCAGCCTTCCTTCCTTCCCGCCTTCCTTCCAGTCTTTCCTTCCTCCCTCCCTCCCTTCCTTCCTTCCTCCCTCCCTCCCTCCCTTCTTCCCTTCCTTCCTCCCTCCCTCCCTTCCTTCCTTCCT
>NW_022196902.1:11199582-11206638 GCF_008632895.1 Mastomys coucha
CCCTTCTTCCCTTCTTCCCTTCCTCCCTCCCTCCCTCCCTCCCTTCCTTCCTTCCTCCCTCCCTTCCTCCCTTCCTTCCCTCCTTCCTTCCTTCCTTCCCTCCTTTCCTCCTTCTTTCCTTCCTTCCTCCCTTCCTTCCCTTCTTCCTCTTTTCCTCCTTCCTTTCCTTCCCTCCTTCTTTCCTTCTTTCCTTCCTTTCTCCCTCCCTTCCTTCCTTCCTTCCTTCCTTCCTCCTTCCCTCCTTCTTTTCTTCCTTCCTTCCTTCCTTCCTCCTTCCCTCCCTCCTTCCCTCCTTCCCTCCCTCTTTCCTTCCTTCCTCCCTTCCTTCCCTTCTTCCCTTTTTCCTCCTTCCCTTCCTTCCCTCCTTCTTTCCTTCTTTCCTCCCTCCCTCCCTCCCTTCCTTCCTTCCTCCCTTCCTTCCTTCCCTCCCTCCTTCTTTTCTTCCTTCCTTCCTTCCTCCTTCCCTCCCTCCTTTCCTCCTTCCCTTCTTTCCTTCCTTCTTTCCTTCCCTCCCTCCCTCCCTTCCTTCCCTCCTTCCCTCCTTCTTTCCTTCCTTCCTTCCTTCCTTCCTTCCCTCCCTTCCTTCCCTCTTTCTCTCCTTATTTCCTTCCTTCTGTCTTTCCTTCTTTCCTTCCTTCCTTCCCTCCCTCTTTCCCTCCTCCCTCCCTCCCTCCCTTCCTTCCTTCCTTCCTTCCTTCCTTCCTTCCTTCCTTCCTTCCTTTGTTCCTTCCTTCCTTCCTCCCTTCCTTCCCTCCCTCCTTCTTTCCTTCTTTCCTTTCTGCTTGCTTATGAGACAGGATCACTATGTATTCTTGGCTCACCTCCAACTCAGATATCTGCCTACCTCTGTCTCTAGAATGCTGGGATTACAGGTGTACACTACCATCCCCAACCTGACAGCTGTCTCTTCTTGGCCTTTCATTGCCAATAACTTTCTTCTACACACCATGCCAATCCACTCTGCCTCATGGACACCACAGTTCTTCCTGGTTCATCCTAGAATCTCTCTAAGGTGAAATTCTAGTTCAGGTCATAGATTTGTGGTCCTCACTCAAGGATTATCCAGTCTCCACCACTGCACTCCCACTCAGCACTTCCTTCTTTCCTTTTCCTTCCTGTCTTAGCCACCATTTGTCCCTTAAGCGATCATTTCTATCCTGGTCACCCTGCAAGTACACTTTTCTTTGAATGTCAGTCCTCATAGCTGCTTCTGATGTTTTTTCCTCCCAAAGTTCTGGGGATCAAATCCATGTCCTCTGCATTCTAGGCAAGTATCTTACCGTTGAGCTACCTCTCTCTAGTCCTTGCTTGCTATCATCAATAGCTGCTACTCTCTTCCCACATGATTTCTGTCTGCATAACTCCTTCAGATCCAGAGTTGAATTACTTTGAAGGGTCTAGCCAACCTCTCATACTTAAGGATAGAACCCCCTCTTGTTACATAATTACTTCCCAATTCATTTCATAAATTGTCTTTCTGCATACATTTCTGTATAATGCTTTGTTTGACATCTTACCCTACTGATCAAGAGCAGGCATTTTGATTATTATCCCTAGCACTTTCTGGCATATAGTGAACATGTTGCAAATATGTTCTTTCTTTTCTCTTTTCTCTCCTCTCCTCTTCTCTTCTCTTCTCTTCTCTTCTCTTCTCTTCTCTTCTCTCTCTTCCTTTCTTTCTCTTTTTCTTCTTTCCTCCCTTTCTTCCTTCCTTCTTCCTTTCTTTCTCCCTTCCTTCCTTTCTTTCTTTCTTTCCTTCTTTCTTTTGTTCTTTCTTTCTTTCTTTCTTTCTTTCTTTCTTTCTTTCTTTCTTTCTTTTAAGACAAGGTCTTTCTATCAGACCAAGCTGACATTGAATTAGTTTTCTTAATACATCCAGTGTCACTTGGGGTTATTCAGTAGCAAAACCATAATTTGACCTGACATGACTTTCCACCATTAAAGTTTGCAGCTGAATAACCCAACTGAAGAAGAGTTTGTTCTTAGAGAGCCTTTATAGTTCTCAATTACACTGCCCATGGGTATCAGTAATGAACCTTAGAGCCATAGTGCATCACTTAACAGGACTGAGGACCACAAATTGAAACCGAGACCCTGCCAGACTCCACTGTCATAAGACAAGGCAACTCAAATTCTTCCACTATTCAAGCTGAAGGTAATCTGATTTAATATGAAAGTCTTTGATTCAGTATCAAATATATCTTCTTAAATTTTTTTTATAAACTTTCTCTACATAAACTTCTCTGTATTCACAGAGAAGGGATTTTACAATTCTGGATGTGTTCAACTTTTTCCTAAAATTGTTGCCCTTTGGCAGAATTTCCAGTTTTCCCTGGGAGTTATTATGAGGACATAATTTCCCATACCTTATTATGTGAATGATTCCTTCCCTGAGAAGAAATTCAGATCCCCCAGAAACCTCATACTTTCACTGATTCTGCAGGACTAGTCACCTATAAAATGAAGAAAGATATCAACTGCCTTCATTGCTCTCTTTCCTAAGCACAGAGGGGAGTTGATTGCTCACTCACACTTTTACTGAAAGCAGGGAGATAAATGGTTTGGAAAGACTCAGATAATGGTCATCCAAGGTGAACTAGGGAACAAAGGTATTCTTTGTTCTCTGCTTGATATCCCACCAGGGGGCAGGCTAGGGTACACACTTCAGTCATACATGAGTGTGCAGCAGAGCCCATGGCTGGGTGACCTTCTGTAACTCTACTGTTTTCATCCAGCTTAGGGAACATTGGCTTCCACCACCAACTAAAGGTGATCTTGATCCTTTTTCTAGAGATCTAATGAAGAAGAGATAGAATAGGATTGGGCCTCCAAGTCTCTCTCTCTCTCTCTCTCTCTCTCTCTCTCTCTCTCTCTCTCTCTCTCTCTCTCAGCCAATTCTATCTGAGCAACAGGCATTTTGTGATCTAGCTTATTGTTTGTATTTGTTTTCTGGAAGAAACACAGAACACATACACACAGCTTTTCTACTTCCTAGCTCAGACCTAATACATCTAAACCTGCACAGAGACCAATGAGACTATGAAAACCCAGGTAATCTTGGTGGTATTAGGGATAGATGTCTGGGAAGCCCAGGTCTTTGAAACTAGAGCCAATGGAGCCCCTGGAGCCCCTGGAGCCCCTGGAGCCCCCGTCTGCCTCACACATTCTTGTATACTTGCCCTTCCTAAATGTGCAGTAGCATCTTTTAGCCTAACTAAGAATTCTGGATGAGAAATTAATGACAATACATTTTAAGTCCTTTTATGGAAGGTTTGTTTACTTTTGATAAAGAAATCAGAGCAGAAGCAGCTGAGAGAACGACTAGTCTGCAGTTTGGGCTGTCAATCTTTATTGGACCATGAATTCCCCTGGACCAAAGCCTATGCTAAAATCCTTCATTCTTTACATAAATAAACACATGCATACAATCTTTTGGCTAGTATCTAATCAAAACATATACAGGCAAATCAGGCTTAGCACATAGCCTGGAAACTCCCAGCTTCTAAGCTTTAGTAAGGCAGTAAGAGGCTCTCCACTCAGTTAAAGCACGTGTACAAAATCCCCTCTGATCCCAACAAATGACAAACAGCAGGGCCTTTGCTTGTTCCAGACCCTTTGATGGTTTCATGGTTAACTCTGGAATTAGTGAGGGAAACTGTCTAATCTGAAAGTTTTTTTTTTTCTTGGAAAGATGATGCCACAAAGTACTGCAAAGCCCTAAACAATCATTCAGACAAAACAAAACAAAAACTAGGCAACAAATGATCTTTTTGGCATAGGGATTTGCTATTCTTGGCTTCTGTGCTCCTTTCAAAATGGTCATGCAAAATCATATGGTTTTGGTTTATTTGAATCATTGGACTGAAATCACTAAATGCAGAAATGATCCCCCTTTCAACTTTCTCTAAAAATGTTTTTATTACACTTACTTTTTGTGTGTTCAGAGGGATCATAAGGCTGTGAGCATGTCTTAATTAGGGTTTTACTGCTGTGAACAGACATCATGACCAAGGCAACTCTTATAAGGACAACATTTAATTGGGACTGGCTTATAGGTTCAGAGGTTCAGTCTATTATTATCAATGTGGGAGCATGGCAGCTTCCAGGCAGGCATGGTGTAGGAGGAGCTGAGGGTTCTACATCTTGTTCCAAAGGCAAACAGGAGAAGACTGGCTTCCAGGGAGCTAAGAATAGGGTCTTAAAGCACATGCTCACAATGACACACTTCCATGAACAAGGCCACACCTATTCCAAGGCCACACCTTCTAATAGTGCCACTCCCTGGGCCAAGCATATTTCAACCATCACACAGGGGTAGAGGTCAGACAGTAACATGATCAAACTCAGGTAATCAGGCTTGGCAGAAAGTACCTTTACTCACTGAACAAGCTTGCTAACCCTCAGCTTTCACTGAACCAAATTATTGTATAATCATAGCTTATTTTGGCTCGAAGGCCAAAACCATGAAATGGAAAATGCCCAGAGGATTATACCTAATGGTATGCCTTCTATATTTTCAGTCTGGGAACACTGTTCTAATGCAGCATGTTCTAATGCTGCATTTGTTGGGGGGGGGTGTCCTCTAGTTTTCTTCTGAAGAGCACAATTCAGTGGTTCTCCATTGAGAACATATTCAGTCTTCCCAGGGGCATTTGGCAATGTCTGGGGACAGTTTAATGGGTTTGGGGGTAATTAGAGGTCAGCTGGGGTCAGTGAGGTCTCTACCCTCTACTGGAAAAAGCTCAAAGATGCTGCTCATCATACAATGTCCAGGGAAAGCCACAACACAAAATTATCTGTCTCCAAAATGCCAATAATGTAGAGGATGGGAAACTCAGATATGGTGGGTTCCCTTTGCTGGCTGCAGAAGTTACTGTAGAAAGGACATTCTCCTGAGGGGGACAGTAAGTAATGGCAATGTAGAGAGGATACACTCCTGAGGGAGACAGTAAGTAATGGCAATGTAGAGAGGATACACTCCTGAGGGAGACAGTAAGTAATAGCAATTATTCATTGTTCTTTGTGTCCCAGACATTTGACTCAGATTACTTTTTAAAATCATCGCTTAATTTTTACTATAGTAGTTTTTGGAACAGTTTTGACTTTTGGAACAGTTTTATAATTAAAGAAAATCTGAGTGAAAAATAGTTTTCATGCTCCTCTTCCACCTCCAGACCCACAACTATGAGTTGATCACCTGACATCAGGATGGCACATTGTGACACTTGATAAGGAAACAAGTGACATGTTATTTCCAAGTCCACTTTACATTAGAATTCACTGTTTGTTTTAAAATTCTGTGGGTTTTAACAAATACATGTAACTTGTTATATAACACAAGTTATACATATTTGTAGCACCTCAAACAATGGCTTCATTATCCTCTAAATCATCTCTGGGCTAGCTCCACATATCTTCCTTTTGCATTCCCCCCTCCATTCCTGGCATCTAACCATCTTGTTACTCTCTCCATGATTCAATTTTTTTCTCATTCATAAAAGCTTTTCAGATTGACTTCTTCCACAACAGTATGTTTGTAAGCTCTTTCTGCTATACTTTCTCATCTTGATAACTCATTCACACTTAGTACTGACTCTAGAATATGCAGATATTATAGTATATTTAGCTGTTTATCTATGGAAGGGGATTTCACTTGCCTCTAGATTTTTGCAGCTGTGAATAAAACTGCTATAAAATTGTGTGCAGAATTCTGGGTAGATGTAAATTTACAGGTCATTTGGAGAAAAAGCAAGAAGTGTGGTGATTGACTTAATGACAAGGATATACCCAGTTCTAGCACCTGCTACATTGCCTTCCAGAGAGTGTCTACACTGTTTGCCTTCTGTTCAGCAGTGACTGAGTGAGTCTGTTGCTCCACATTCTCTCCAATACTAGCTTATTCTAGTTATTACTAGATGGTGGCCATTCTAGTGTGCATAAATTAGATGTCAACATTTTTTGTCACTTTGTTATTACATAAAAATTGAAAATTTTAATATTTATTTTTAATATAAAAGTGTATGAGAAGAAAGTGTCTGAGAGAGAGAGAGAGAGAGAGAGAGAGAGAGAGAGAGAGAGAGAGAGAGAGAGAGAACCTGAAGAGGTATTAGATCCTCTGGAGCCAGCGTTACAGCTGTTGTAAACCACTTGATGTGGGTACTGGCAACTGAACTTCTGCCTTCTTCAGAAGTGACTAACCCAGAACGACTTACCAATCCCAAATCTGAAGATTTTTCATAAATCCATGTGTCTTCTTTCTATTTTTTTGGTGGAATGTCTAGTTTTTTTTTGATCATTTTAATCTTAACTAATTAGCTAAGCAATTGATTAGTTTATGTTGTCTAGATTGGCCATGAACTCTGGTCTTCTAGCCTCAAACCTCTGATTGCCTGAGATTGCAGGTGGATGCCGCTATACCTGGATTGACACTGGTTTGACATTTTCCTTAATGTAGTCTTGTGTTCTTTGCACATTTGAAATGCCAATCTTTTATTGGATATGTGTATTGTAAAGATGCCCTCCCCACTTGTAGATTTTCTTTTTATTCATGTCACAGTATCTATTATAGAGTAACAGTTTTAAGGTTTAATAATGTTCAACTTAAAAAAAAACCTAATGTCCAACTTGTTAGCATTTTCTCTTGATGATTAGACTATTTTTCTTGTGCCAGGCCACAGGCAAACTGAAGAGCTATGAGATACTTTTATGTTTTTCTGCAGGGTTTTAGTAGTTTTCTGTTTCACATTTAGGTCTATCATCTGTCTTTTGACAAGTATAAGGGCGGCGCCTATAATCACTTTACATGTTGCAGACATTAAGTATAATAATAGAATAATAGAGTAACTATAATAACAGAAATAATGATAAGACAGTATGGGTAGGTTGATAAAAGAAGCTGACATATAATTCTATTCATGAGAAATGCTGTTTGTGTGTAGAAAGAACCTAGAAGTTATGATGAGTCCTCAAAGTGGGAGGGAGAGATTAGATGGAAGGAGATCTTAACATGGTGTGTCCTTAGAGGGAAGGAGAGAGAGAGAGAGAGAGAGAGAGAGA
>NW_022196902.1:11206648-11210994 GCF_008632895.1 Mastomys coucha
GAGAGAGAGAGAGAATGGAGAGAGCCATGAAAGGACTAGGAGAGGCCAGGGGAGCATCTTCAGAAGCAGACTTAAGAATTCTTCCCTGAAAAAATCTCAAGAACAGAGGACACAGAAGCTTTTCTAGATCTGGGGTGGGGTGAGGCACAAAGCTTTCTGTGATTTAGTTTGACATAGTAGACATGACACACAACCGGGTGAGAGAGGCAAGTGTAACAGATTGAGAGTTGTCAAGTCACAGTACACACTCCTTCTTAGCCCTCTGTCCTTGATGGAGCTTCGGGGATGTGTGGCCTTTCAGGCAGTGAGATCTGGCCTACAGATCCAGGGAAGTGTTTTAACAATGAACACTGTTTTTAATACTTATAAATGGCTTTAAATAAGTGTATTTTTGCTCTTGAAGAATTGGAGGTTTTGAAAAGTGAAGAATTGGAGGTTTTGAAAAGTAAGGTGTCATGCCCAGTTTAACTTTATACTAACTGGCAAAAATAAGATTGAATTTAGATGGGTCTTGGGTCTTTTTCAAAGCTATAATCTTCCCAAAATACTGAATTTATTTGGTATGTATTATTTTCAAATTGAAGAGGAGATACTTTGGAAAAAGGTTTTATACTGTATTATTTGTGTTTAAAATTTTGTACTGGGAATGCCAGAGCCAGGAAGCGGGAGAGGGTGGGTTGGTGAGCAGGGGAAGAGGGGAGGGAATAGGAGTGTTTTTCGGAGGGGATACCAGGAAAAGGGATATCATTTGAAATGTAAATAAAGAAAATATCTAATAAAAAGTATAAAAAAATTGTTTTGTGTTGAGGCTAGTAGCCTCAGTAGGCTGTAGATTCAGTTACTTGAGAGGCGGAGACAGGAGGATCTCTTGGGTTTTTGGAGTTTGAGGTTAGTTTGGGCAATATAGCAATATCATTTCTACAAAATAGAAATAAATTAAGTAAAACCCTGTGATCATTTATGGACAGCATGAATTTTAAGTTAGATCTCTACAGAGGAGTAGCCCATGAATGTACCCCCTTTCTGAGGAGCTATATGGACTCTGTTAATGGTTGCTGAAGGAGGGGAGTCATTTTCTTTAATGGTATAGCTTCTGAAGGATGATGTGGCAAAAAGAGGGCCCAGTGGAAAGAAAAGAAGACACAGAGCATTATGGGAGAATGAATGAAATCACAATAGATTATATATACATAAGAAACAGTCATGGTCATCTATGGAAAATGCACGACTTGTGCAATAAGCTGCCACCACTGCATTTACGTAAGTGAAAGGGAGCTTGGGAAGGCAAGTGATTGATTAGAAAATGTTGGGAATATGGCACTGCTTCTACAACAAAGAGATATCAAATCAGGATGCTTACCAAGAGCCTGGGGGTAGGAACTCTACCCAGCAACAAAATAAAACACACTGTGTTCTTCCTTGTTTTGAGGTCCATAATTCTTAATGGCAGTCTTAGGACTGCCATTTCTTCCCATCCTGACTGGTGAAGGAAGGACAGTTGCAACAGTCTTTATGGTATACTCCCTAGGTAGGGAGATGAGGGAGGTGGCAGCCCTTCACTGCTCTATTTTTCCATTAAGAAAGAGACCAAAGTCCCGTTCCCAGACTTCTCTTTATACATGGGTGACTAGGGTCCTGTTCCTGGCTACCTTTAAATATTTCAGACTTACATAGTAGAGGCTTTCAAGAGAATAATGGGTTAGAGAAAATGCTGAATGCCACCTGTGTGTAGTAGTGCATCCCTTTAATTACAGTGTTAGGGAGGAAGGAGCAAGTCACTTTCTGAGTTTGAGGTCAGCCTGGTGTACATACTGAGTTCTGGATGACATGGGGCAGAAAGATCATAAGGACCAGAGGTCAGAGCAAAACAGAATCTTCCAGACATCACAAAACTGCTGTACTCATGAATGCAGCAGTGGTAGTTGTCTACCCAAGACCTGCACAGGATCAAGTCAGTCTACATTCCAGCCTGGAGTGGGAAACGGGGTCGTGAGCACCAACTCTACTAATGGAGTCATTGACAGTTGATGTCTTCTTGTAGAGTGAGAGTCAAGAGTGTGGCCTAGAGTAGAATGACCACACTTTAATGGATATCCCCACAACCATAAGTTTATGAGCAGAACAAACCTCAGGCAGTTAGTGGATTATAATTTTAAAAAGGAGGATGCAAAGTTGACAGGGAGTTGGGGTAAGGCATGTATCTATCTGGGATGAGTTGGAAGAGGGATGAGGGTGAATATATTACATACATACTGATTTATAATAATTAATAAAAATATATTTTAACAGATGTCTGTCTTATGGGCTTCTAATCATAAAAGCATCCTTTCCCTTCATGTTATCTCTTGCCCATTTTTTTTCCTATGTGTAAAATCAAAACAATTCCTGCTTGAATCTTTCCTTGCAGAGACCCCCAATTCTGGTTCCTTAATGATTATCAGCATATTTTTTCAATATTTTGTGTAATTCAGATAACAGTAGAATTGTCACAGAGACTCAAATGAAGAAGCTCCACTGGTGGAAAGGGCAGTACTGCTTTACAAAAAGAGGGTCTCCCACCAACCTTCTGAAACTATATTCACTTAGTAGTCACTCCAGTGAATCATTAAGCTCTACACTGGTACTAGGGAACAAATCAAGAACAAGAAAGAAGAGTGTAGATAGTCCCTCAATAGGAGAACAACCTACTGAGGGACTATCTACAAAGAATGAAACCCTGGGTCAGTCCCTAGCACCATATAGCCCAGGCTTGGCAATGTAGTCTTATAATCCAGGAAGCAGAAGCAGAGAATTGGAAATCCAAGGCCATCCTCAGCTCTACAGTGAACTTGAGGCTAGGCTGGACTACATGTGATCTTATCCAGGAGAGGAAGGAGGACAGAGAAGGGGAGAGAAGAGAGAAGGGAAGCTAAGGGATTATTACATTATACAGCACAGATGGTTTTCAGTTTGTGTATGGGCATCCTCAATACTCATTAGGAGACACTCCAAAAATGTATTCAAATTTTCCCTTCAGTGTGCACATACCTTTTTATGTTCTCCTAGTCACTTAATACTCTATCAGTTCTACATTTAGAATACAAATGACCTTTTACTGAACCAGGGAGATCTTTACTGGACCATTTTAAACTCAGTGTGAAAGCAACACTTGCATACAGCAAAGGAGGAGGAAGCAAGTGGGAGGTGATGCCAAGTAGAAGGATTTCTTCAAAAAATCTCAGGACACGTGGTATGCATCGCAGGAAACAGCTTCTGTCCTGACTCCTGCTAAGCAAGAAGTGCAAGAGGGCCAGGGAGGGCATCAGGACTCAGGTTTCACTTAGGAGCAACTGTGAAGTTGATGCGATGGTTTTCCCTGGAGAGTTAAAACCTTCTGGCTATGCTGAGGTTTTAATTCACAAGAATATGTTTTAACACACAAAAGTACATTTTGGATATGGTTCAATTTGATTTCAAAGAGTTTGGGTGATGGTGAAGTTAGAAGGAATTGAGGCTGTGCTAGACTAACAAAAAGGGAGCCTGAGACATTTGATTGTGTGCCCTCAGGGCCTGCTGGGGATTCTCTACAGAGGAAATGAGTTCAAATGAGAACTGCCACCAGGGAAGAAGGGTGGGATGGAGACAATTTGGCTCCACATTCTCCCTCACCTCTACTCTGCTTGTCCTCCTGTGCTGGGAGTGGGGGTGGGGGGCTCAGTAGCAGAAATGTGTTTCCCCAGCACAAATAGGTGGTGAGGGAGCCACGCAGCTTCAGGCATCAATCCGCACTTTCATTCACATCACCTCACTCTTTCCTGTGCTTGACTCAGTTGGGAGAGCAGTTTCCTTCTGAAGAAAGGCAGGCAAGGCAAAGGGATCCCCTGAGGTGGCTCAGAGAGGCTTGCTCTACAAGTGCATGGGGTGTTTCACCTGCACCCAGCCAAGAGTGACCCAGCTAGGCTGTGTGGTTCAGACTCTTCAGTCTCAATCAATCATCAGTTTCATAACATTCAGAGGAAGGGTCAACTTAACCTTGAAGCTGATTTGGACACAAAGGGAATTTGATATAACACAATGTGCTTGTGCTAATGGGTTCACATGGGGAGTCCAAGTATAAATAACTGAGTAGTGGAAATGAGAAATCAATCCCAAAGCATAGTGAGGGATCACAACCCAGCCAGAAGGTCATTAATACTTTCTAGTGTGCAATAAGCTTAAGTAAGTATAGAGGTCACTCCTTAAGAATGAACAAATGGGGAAAACCCTAAAAACAAACACCAACAACAAATACCAGAAAACCAACCAACTATCAACCAACCAACCAACCAACCAGCCAACCAGCTAACCAACCAACCAACCAACCAACC
>NW_022196902.1:11211004-11213547 GCF_008632895.1 Mastomys coucha
AACCAACCAGCCAACCAGCTAACCAACCAACCAACCAACCAACCAACCAACCAACCAACCAACCAACCAACCAACCAACAAGCCAATCAACTTTTGTTACTTGCAGGAAAATCAAATGAAAGTGGAAAATGTCCACTGTTAAAAAGAATAAGGTGATTAGGAGGAGACTTTAAAGAAGTTATAGAAGTGGAACTGTTGAATGGCATAACCAGTGTCCAAGTAATCTGCTCAGAGCCACAGTAGCAGGAACAGCTGAAACTATTGAATACATGAGACCACATCTCTCTTTCCCCGACTCCTCATTTAGACAGGGTTTCTCTGGAGGCCCTGGGAACTCACTCTGTAGACCAGGCTGGCCTTGAATTTAGAAATTTGCCTGCCTCTGCCTCCCTAGCACTGGGTTTAAAGGTACCACCAGCCATCAGTCTCTGCCTGGAGAAACCAGTCTTAAAGGTGGTCTGTGACTATGCAGAGGCAAGGGCCATGGAAGCTCTGTTAGCTAAGTAAAGCCTTTGAAAAGCTTCCTCTTGTTGTTGGGGTTGTTAGACTCAAAGCCTGGGCTTTGGCAATCTTAAATAGTGGGTTCAACCACCTGTACTCAGCAGGAAAAAGTTGATAAGGGATACTTATAAAATACACACACACACACACACACACACACACACACACATATTGGGAAGAGGAACAGTTAAGCCCAGTTTACTGCCCCTTCCCCAAATCCACCTTCAAGATTCTTCCATAGGTTTAGGTCTAAAAAGAAGGCAAGGGGTATGCATAGCCCAGCAGTTCTTACTAAGGTGTGTTATTGTCCATCATCTTTGCCTCAGCTCCACCCGCTTCCATGTTCACCTGACAAGTTGTCAGAACTATGTAAAATCTCTGGGAGATGAGAGTTACAAACAATTGTGAGCCATAGCTCAGAGACAAGACACTTCTGGCTGGCTCAAGGTTTCAGCCTTTTCCTTCTCCCAATATGAGATTCCTGAAGAAATTCACATTTGGGGTGTGTGTGTATGGGGGGGGTTCCATTGTCTCAATAGGCTCTGCTTGCCCACAGGAGAGGCACAATAATCTCTTGGGAACATCTGCATTCTTGTCAGGATGGTTACAGTATGGACATTATAAGAACATGCTTATATAAATATGAATGTGCTTATTTTAATTGGTTGAAATTCCTCAGTTTTGTTTCTATTAAGGCGATACGCTTTTGAAATTCTGAGTAAAGATATCAAGAGACAGAGAAGCATACGAGGGGACTAATAGGTTCCACTGCCACCCTCAGCACTTTTTTCTGCTCTCTTCTCATCAGGCAACAGTGAACAGCAAGCCCTTCCCACACTGCCCTGTACCGGAGAAGGTCCGCCTGATGCCTTTCTATCGGTGTAGCATTAAGTAGATTTACAGTGGGAGCTTGCGGGAAGGTTAATCTGATTTCTGATTGAAAGGGTGGGAACTTGCCCTGGCCTTTGGTGTCTGGCTGAGCTGCTGAATTAAGGTCAAAGTCTTCCAACCGTGAAACAAAACCACCTTAAGGCTGGCACAGCAGGAAAGGGGATATGACTGAGGAGGTGTCTATTCCTGATGTATTGTCCCCAGGGTGCTCTGTTTACCACAATAAAAGTGTCTTAATTCAGGTAGAAGATTTAATTTAAAAAGTTGTCAGTTTGAGGCTGGGGAGGTGGCTCTGCAGTTAAGAGAGCTGGCAGCTTTTCTAAAAGATCTGGGTTTGATTCTCAGCATCTAACCTACATCTGCAATTCCAGTCGTAGGGGACCTGACACTCTCCTCTGGCCTGGCTGAGCACCAGACTTGAATCTGAGACACACAGACGCACATTTGGACAAAACACTGATACACGCAAAAGAAAAGAAGGAAAACAAAGTTGCCAGCTGATTTCTGCCCTGGATTTTGCTCCTGAATACACACCTTTCCTGTAGAGACTAGGATTTTGGTAGGTGAAATTCTGTGAAAGATACCTAAATTATGTCAATTGTGTAGGGAAGGCAATAAGTTATAGGTTGTTTATTTTTTAATTTATGAATGTGTAGACATACCTTAAGAGTTGAGGAAGGGATTAGATAAAGACAAGTAAGTCTGTGGGGAGAGGCTCAGCACCTCTCTATCAGGTCAGTCTTCTTGAAGAGTTGGGGATTGTATAACTGTCTTTGAGGACTGTTTGCATGGAAGAGTGGGGACATTTGAAGGAGTGTGAAAGCTCTGCTATGGCTCCTCATAGTCACCTCATCTTTCTGTCTGAGGTAAGCCTAGGTGTTCTGGGTCACCTGGCCTCTGCTTGGATCTTTTTCGTTTCAGTTGAGTGTTCACTTCTATATGGTAAGCACCCCTGCCTGTCGCTCTTGGGGTGCCTTCTTTGCTAATGAGCAGCTGTTCTTCACTTCCAGGCCTGTCTGTCTCTCTAGCTTTCCTCACACTCTCGCCTCTGCCTTCCTTCTCTTTCCTTTCCATTCTATAAAGAAAAATGAGCCGGGCGGTGGTGGCGCACGCCTTTAATCCCAGCACTTGGGAGGCAGAGGCAGGCGGAT
>NW_022196902.1:11213559-11247332 GCF_008632895.1 Mastomys coucha
AAAAAAAAAAAAAAAAAAAAAAAAAAAAAAGAAAAATGAGAGGTTTTGCTCTGTAAATTGTACCCTATAAAGATACCCACTCTTTATCAAGCAGATTGATAAGCAGAGATGGCCATACCACATACCTGAGTAACTCTCACACCATCTAATTTTCAGCAGCAAGGTGCATCCTACTTTAAAATCATGCTATTCGGAAAGAGGAGAGACACAGTTCTACTACATGACTACCCGTTTTTTTTTTTTCCTTTTTTACATCTGATTCCTTCCCATTTCTGTCTCATTTTCTTTGGAGAGGCCATTTTAATGATCTGCAGTGGTGCATAGTAGAGAGTCCACATGAGTGTATCCATATGTGGTGTGAAACATGAGAGATATTACCTCTGAACCTCAGCAAGAGTGTCCAGACATGGATATTAAAAACAAAAAAATATATTCTTGGAAAGAACAGATATTGAGAACATGCATTTTCAATGTAAGATTGCGTATTAAAGTATTGTGAATTAAACGGGAGCCGGGGATCTAAGAAAGCCCCACTGAACTGAGAATAGTAAGATGAAGCAGAAAAAAATCTCCTCATGAAGGTACCAGGACTTCCCAAAAGGGTAACAGGGGGCTGAGATGACATGCGTGGGCGCTGCCCACGTTCAGGGGTATGCCCCAAGTTAAAACTGTTTCCAAAAACCCCTGTGTGACCACAGACAGCGCAGAGCCTGCCACACTTATATTTAGAAACAAAGCAATAAACACACAAAGGAATTCCATCAGATACAATGAGATTAAAACAAGTAACCTATCTCTACTTTGTGAAGAAAAATAAAATTGTATGTACCTAGTCATCTCGTTTGACCAAAAATATACACACACACTCTCTCTTTTTTTAGACAACTCAGTGGGAACAGTAATTTTTAAGGGGGGGGGTAATTTTTCAACGTTTTCCTAGGTAGTTTCAGTGAAATTTTTTGGAAGTTTTTGGTTCCATTTAATGATTCAAACTTAGAGGTTTAGAAGTCTCTCTCTCTCTCTCTCTCTCTCTCTCTCTCTCTCTCTCTCTCTCTCTCTCTCTGTGTGTGTGTGTGTGTGTGTGTTCCTTCACCAGTGAATGAGGTTGCTTGCTTGCTTGCAGGCAAATATGCGTGTCTGTGCATGTTCAAGAGAGAAGAACAGAGGTAGAGAAGAGTATGATTGCAGAATGGATCAGGCACTTGGTAGGTGGAGATCCATATCAGAATAAAATCTCTAGAGGATAACCTGGCAATACTATGAAAATTTTGTTCTCTATTTCCACAAACTCACTCTAAGAAAATCATTATAGAATAATGAAAAATCGTAACTTTGTAATGACAAAATATTGAATGTTATATGATAAAATAATTAATTGTATTAAATATCATGAAATATACAATGGATTCATCAAAAGATGCAGAAAGCTTAGAATAAATGAAGAGAGGATAGGTAGTTAGATAGATGATAGATAGATATCTCACCATTCAGTTTATTAATGCCTACAAAGTATGAGCTTGTTTGTGGAAAAATTTGCTTATTACTGAGTAAAATCTGAATGACTATAACATAAGGAATCTTTTATGGTTATTCATCTGAAAACAAAATCCTAGAAATTGGAAATAGCATATTTGTATTGCCATGGTGATTCAAAGCTAATTTGGATGAATTAATAAAATTATGTGATGGAATTCTGGGTATTTTAATTCTTTCTGTTGTTTGTTATACCAAATTTTATAATTTGTCAGTTTGTAGTTTATATTTTATTTTATGCAAAAAACCCACAGGGATTCATGGTGCTTGGTGCATACATATAATCTTAGCATGGGAGTGGCTGAGACTGGAAGAGGATGGGCCTTGGTTAGAACAAGATCATAAAAAAAAATTAATTATTTAATAAACAACAAGATGAATGAAAAAATAGACAAAATTATTATTATAGAAAATTAATGTATGTGCACAGAGAAATAAATAAATACATAAAAGTAAAATTACTTTTGTTGAGGTGATAACAATTATAGAATGGATATTTTTTTAGCCTTTCTCTACACATGCATCCATAAGCACACATACACATGCACACATATACACACACACTAAAATTATGGGCTCAGTGGGTTGAAGCAATAACTGTCCAAGCAGCATGACTCTTATTCGTTCTTTGAAACACGTGGTAGAAGAAGAGAACTATCTGTGAAAGTTATCCTCTGACCTCTATACTACTACTACTACTACTACTACTACTACTACTAATAATAATAATAATAATAATAATAATAAAAGACAAAAGAGAAAATCACATGTCAAATGATAGACTATCAGATGTTAGTGGAGAGTCTTGTCAAATCTGTAATTTATTAAAATTCAAAATTTGTGCATAAAAGTCAACTGAGTTTTTGTGTAACTAAAATTAAGTTAGAAAGAGAATTTTTAAAACAGACGGTAGTCTCTGTCTATTCTAAGACAAGGCCTTGCTGTGTAGCCCAATCTCACCAAAAACTCTTGATTCCCCTGCCTCAGCTTCTCTGTATACCGCCACCCTCATTTTAAGACACCATTAAACCACAAAATAAATATTAAAGGAAGAGAAAGTACAGGCAGAAATAGTTTCATTTCCAAAAGAAGAGCCAAAATGTGTAGAGAATACTGTGCAGTTTTACTTCTTAACCCATATGTTCTGGCTCCATATGGTAGATGACCCCTAAGTCTTAACCCATGTGGTCTGGCTCCATTTGTTGGAGGACCCCTTAGGTTATAGAAAAGAACAGGTTGAAGATTTAAATGTGAACAAGAAAGCTGAAAAGACATTTGTTTGTTTTTTGAGATAGGATCTCTCTCCACAGCACAGATTGCCCAAGGTGTATTCCTGGTGAGCCCCCTGTCTCAGCTTCCTGAGAACTAGGTAATGTTGCATAGAGGCATGTGCTGCTATACCTGGCTATTAACAATACTTTTAAAGGACAACATAGGACAACACATTTATGACTTCTAAAAAGGGGATTATTTCTGAAATAAGAATTTAGTACATTTGTGCAATGAAATACAATCATATTATACACTGAAATAGGATCACAGTACTTCTCCCTTCCTAGAGGCCACATCAGCTTGCTGATTTTAATTCTAAATATATCCCTAAGAAAAATTATAACATACAGCACCAAGATGCAAATAAGAATGCTTACTTTTTTTGTAGAGAAAAAAAGAAGAAAACCACATAAAGAGACTGTCAAATGAAATTCCTAGAGTTGGATATTAAGTAGCAGTGAAGATGAATTATATGCTGTACTTTTAAATATAGACTTTATTTAATTGGAAGAGTAAGTATGAAAAGTTTGTAACTAAGCAAAACTGACCAATAAATTATTGTGAATAATCAATAGAACAGAAGTGAAAGCAAGATAAGTGACTTTATAAATGCTCAAAAGCTCCATTGTAACCAGGGAGAAGGCTAATTCCCTGTACTGAGTGGCCTGTCTCTGTGGCCAGGGGACAACCATGTGGCTGGAGAGGGGCCTATAGACCCTCAAGAGGGCTAGAATGTCTGATTACTTAAGCTCAGGGTAATTATATGTTTTGTTATTTATTTGTTTGTTTTTTATTTTTAGAAACTGTGCCTTCAAGTATTAGCTTTTTATTTAATTTCATATAAAGGTCCAAGGACATTAGAATGGGTTCATCAATCTATCTTTTCCTTTTGGAGGCCAGTGTAGTTTGGGCTTTTAAGAAACACGGGTGACATTTTCAGATGTGACTGAGTGACAATTCTGAGACGCTGTTGTTTGTCAAATGGAGATAACACTTAATTCCGTGTTCTTAAGATGACATTAAATTATAGTGAGGGAAAAAAACCAGTTTATTTAATATATGTGGTTTACTGTTGGGATATACTGAAAATAAAAAAGTTCTTTAACAATAAGCCAAAGGAGAAAGTATGTGTTTGAACTGAAATATGCTAAATGGTGTTAAATTACTGCTGTGCTATTTATTGTTTCACTCCCAAATTTGAATATTCTTTATTGAAAGGACTCAAAAGTTGGTGGTCTAAGTTTTCTTGCCATCGATTTTGCACACGGCTTTACTAGTAATGTGGTTCAGCCTTCACCTTTGGATTGGATATGAAGAAATGTCAAATGTCTTCTAGCAGCAGGAGTGGAAGAGCATCCTTAGTAATGGTCACACGCCAGCACAAACGGGAAGAAGAAAGCAGAATGAAGTTCAGGGAGGAGATTCAAGGGCTCCTTTGAGCAGACACAGCTGAAAACAAGGAATTCCTGAAGAAGACAGACAGAGCCCTGCTCCTCCAGAGGCCAGGGCAGCATGCAGCTACCATCTTGCATAGCTTCATTTGATCAAGTCATATCAAAGTGAACTGGTTTGACACCCCGAAAGGGTAACTTCCACCAGCAAAAGTCATACTGCTATAAAGAACAAAGGAAAGGTTGCTTTGCTAAAAATCTTTTGAATCAAAAGGAGAAGACAGAATTTCCTCCAATCACAAGGAACCAAGAAAAAAAATGTCATATTTCCTGGCTGCCCACTCACCTTACCACCCCTCACCACCCTGTCCCCCGGGTCCCCTTTAGCAGCAGAGTAAGAAATCACTGAAGAGAAACCCCCACTGACTGAGCCAGACTTTCCCTCCCAGTGTGATTCAACCTCAGCTGGAGGATGGGTAGGCAGCCAGCCCTTTAACTCTGTGTGCGCCAGACTAGCTTTCAGTATTAGACATCTGGAGTTTTTGAAAATTAACACTGGAACAAAAGTTACTATCATAATTTATATCTCCTTCACCCACCTTCAGACAAAAGTTTATTTTAGCCTAATTGAAGAAAATAAAAAGGAAGAAAGAAGAAAGCTATTGGGAAACACTGTCTAGAAATTTAGAAATCAAATCCACACAAAGATGTGTTGTAGCCATTACCACCACCCATGACTGATTTCATTACAAACTAAAGGAAAAATGTGTTAAGTGACATTCCATCTCAGTAAATAGACTCCTTCCTCTCTTCTTCCAGCATATCTACTTACTCATACATGACTGCCGCCAAGGTGATGCAATAGTATCAGTGTAGTTGCCTTATCTGGGTGGAATGACACATACCTGTGATTGAGCCCAGAGATAGCAGGATGCTGTGGGATCCTTTGGGCATTAGAGTACCCAAAGGAAGAGGTTGTCCACAGGCCTCCTAGGGTATCTGAAGTACCTAGGGACCCTGGAAGGACCCTCTGCTAATCCTCAGACCGAATGAGTTCTCAGTTGCTACTTTTACCTTCTACATATGCTTCACATCTCTGACCTAAGACTCTAATAATATATTCAGCTTCCAGTCTTCTTATCTGGTTTCTGGGAACAATGGACCTCAGATGCCCAAGTGTCCAGAGGGGATCTGCACACTGCCACGAGTAGGACCAACACCTTTAAGAAGTTTTGTTCTAGGTTAGCGACCCACATTGTCAGGATGATGTTTGTATGTTAGGGGATACTTAATGTGTGAAGTTCACACTTACAGGTACCGTGAACTCTTCCAAGCCACCAGAGTAAAACCAACACTTTTGTTAAAATCTCAATAGACTCCTTCGTCCATTGAGGGGGATTTATGTATCAACAATATAACTGTGAAACAATTACCATTGTCTAGGAGAAAAAAGAGAGAGCTCCCAAAATTCAATCTACATGAATCTCACTATTATTCTCTAGCGCAAGATAGAGCATTCTAGAAGATTCTCCAAATGCTCATCCTCAGGGTAATAAAGACTCCAAGTTGAAATTTTGGACAGCTGCCATCCTTTGTGCTCATAGTACAGCGAGGCGAAGTTATTTGTCACTCCTAACAGCCTGTTAGTCTTCCATTGTGTAGGTTCCAAGGATCAAACTCAGTTGCCAAGTTGTGGCAAGATCTGTCTTGATGGCCAAGCATTGGATTTTGAAGTTACAAATCATACAGTCCATGCAGGGGTCCAGCCTCGACACAGGATTGGAGTTCTCAACTGGAAGCAGGGATATTTGGAAGGCGCATAATAAATATACACAGACTATTTTTTGGGTACAAGCTGACAGACAATTTTTCAAGGCTTAAAGTTTCTCTCTCTTCTCTCTCATTCTCTGCTCTCTTTCTCTCTCACTCATTTGCTCCCAGCTTGAGGCTGCAGACACTCTGCATTCTCCTGCGCACTCTGCTTTTCTCCTGTGCACTTTTCTTGAACTCTCAAGCTCATACACACCTCTGTGCATTCCCCTTTCACTCTCACACACATTCTCCATACATACCTCACATTCTCTCTTCACTCATTCTTCACATTCTCTCTTCACTCACTCTTCACATTCTCTCTTTTCGTACTCTTCACATGCTCTCTCTCTCACTCTTCATTCACTCTCGACATTTATCTCACATGCTCCTCACTCACTCTCTACTCGCTCATTACTTGCTCTCCAGATTCGTTCTCTCCATGCTCACTACTCACTCTCTGTATTTTCTCTCTACATGCTCTCTAGCCTTTTTCTTGCACCAGTCTTTTATTGATACTCCAAAAGCAGATAAAAAAGACATTGTATAATCACTGCCAAATTGAATTCAAAAGAATAACCACATCCCATAATTAATCAAGAATTACAATTGTTCCCCAAACTTTCAAGCTTCCCTATTCCCAGACCTATAGCCAAAATAATAATAATTGTAAACTTATCATTATTAAATTTTAACTTATTATACTTCAGAACTCAGAGCTCCGAGGCCAGCTACTCGCATTTTCTTGTGAAGCTCTAGTGATAAATGACATGGGCAAAGCTGCCAGGCAGTGGCCAGAAAGAACCAAGTTAACCCTTAACTCAATAGTTCGGCTACCTTTCTGCTTCTGCACATGGCACACAATGACTCTCCTAAGAGTCCCAGTGTTTTGACTTAGTTTCACTAATATAAGATTTTACATATTGTATACTTGCTTATCCAGGAACTACTCTCAAATGTGCAACTTATTTCATAACTTCAAAAGTTTTTTTTCCTTTCTTGGGATCCCAATGTTGGCACTATTTAATTTTTTAATAATTTCTTCAAACTTTCTTTGCAAACCAAGCATTAATCTGGAGCTACCATAGTGTAGTTATTATACTATTTCCAAGGTGAGAACACACAGCATGCACCCGGGCCATTAGGACTGTGCTGTGCTATGCCCAATGCCTCAATTTTTTAAATTGTTTAAGAATCATTACATCAAGGAACATCTAATTTCTCAGAATTCACCAGAGTAAAAGGAGAAAGAACTAAGAAAGTCAGATATTATAGAATAATTATGCACACCAAGGTCAACTGAAAAGCAGTCATGCACAAATGAAGTCTATACAGCCGTTGTCCAGGGCTAACCTAAGGTTAGGAGAAATGGGAACAACTAATTTTTACAAAGAGCTGCCTCGGGCTACTGAGATGTCTCCATCCTGGCCTACTGCAGGCAGTCCCTTATTTCAGACGGTGGGTCCCCTGGAGGGATGTGTCTCCTGCTTCTCAGGGTCCCAGACGCCATCCTTTTCTACAAGGAGCTGCCGAGGGCTTCTGAAATGTCTCTATCTCAGCCTACTGCAGGCAGTCCCTGTTATTTTATGTTGTCCCCAGCACAATCCTATTCATTAAATACATCTCACACAAGATCATTGCAAAGTACTCTGCTGCCCAATTATGATGTAGTCCCATTTTTGAAGAAGAAATTTGGCTTTGACTCTTCGTGTTGATACTTACTTCAGAAAACCCACTTGGAAGGCTTAACTTCGGCACACTTACCTTTTCACGCAGCATGCTTGAGAACAGGGCAAATGGACAAGAACTTCTTCAGATTTAATGCTGCATTTGAAAGTAGATTTACTCTTCACTTTGTTGCCATTTCTGACAATGCTTTTCTGGATGTGTGTGCTGGTCACAAGGGTTCTCTCATTGAGAACATGAAGTCTGCTTCGGAGTATTAGTTATCGAATATACTATTCTTTCAGTGTCTCCTGTTTGGTCTCATTTAAAAGAGTCTTTTCACCCTCAAGTCAAAAAAAATATTTACTGACGTTTTCTTTTAATGTTTAAAATTTGGTTTTGACATACAATTTCCTTACTTTGTCTGGAACTGTTTTTTGGCATATTATAAGCCAGATCTCCAACTCAATTTTATTTATAATTATTATTCCCAACTCTGCTAAAATATCTTGTCATTTCCCTGCTGTTAAGTTATGTTATACCATCATAAGACAAATTTTAATGAATATATGAAACATATGAATTATAGTCACAGCGATGACCAAGAAACAATAGCCAGAACATGGGAGATACCATTTTATAACCATTTAGTTGACCTTTCTATTCTGTTCCACTGGAAATCTCTCTTTCACTGTGCTGCAATTTTATGACTTGCTTATGTTGTCCTAGGATGCAGCCAGCTTGTTCTAGGGGCAGTACATTTCCATACAGAGCTAGGTTTGCTTTTCTAATAGTTTCTTAGCCATGTGTCAATGTAATGGGGAATTAGGGCCATGTTTTTTCCTGTCTCATTATGTTCTTGTCTTATTTAAACACTTTAAAACTTTATTTGTTTGGCTAAATAGTCTAAAACAAGTCTACTTGTCTTTTTCTATTGGTGAAACAAACTTAGAGGTTCCTGGTGCTGTTCAAGAGCTGCATCACTAAAATATTCTCCTAGTACCTTGCCTGATGTTGATCCTAAAAGCAAGGACACTGAATTCATAGGATGGACAGTGGAATTGCTTCTTCCCTCTTTATGGGAAGTAGAAATGCTTAAAGTCAGGAATAAATCTTAAGAATTAGGTATAGACCTATAGTCATTTTTTGAGTGATTATAAAAGTATTATACCCATGGTTAAAACACCCATATTATGGGCGGGCGTGGTGGCACATATCTTTAATCCCAGCACTTGGGAGGCAGAGGTAGGCAGATCTTTGAGTTTGAGGCCAGCCTGGTCTACACAGCTAGTTAAGACAGCCAGGGTTTTTTACACAGAGAACAAACAAACAAACAACAACAACAACACAAAACAAAAACAAACAAAAATGGGAAGGGGGAGAAATTACAATTATAGTATTACCAAACAGATTTTTTTTAGCATGTCAATCTCTGTGACATGTCCCAGCTACTTTTTTAAAGTTGTTTTATTTATTTTGTGTGTATTTCTCTCTCTCTCTCTCTCTCTCTCTCTCTCTCTCTCTCTCTCTCTCTCTCTCTCTCTCTCTCTCTCTCTCTCTCTCTCTCTCTCTCTCTGGGTGTGCATGAGTGTGTTCCACAGCACACATGTAATACATGTAGATGTCAGAAGACAACTTGCAGGAAATCTGTTCCCCCCATCATGTGGGTCCTGGGGACTGAACTCAGTTCATAAAGCTTAGCAGCAATCACTTGGACTAACGAGGCTGTATTGCCAGCCCTGTCAAAGTAGTTTCCCGTTATCTCTCACACGAGCACACAAGTGTGGTCACATATATACTACTTCACCATTCCTCTATTGCTTCATTAGTATTCCCTAAAACAAATATGCCTCAAAACAGGAGTTTGTATAGCTGATTTGTTAAAAATCAATCCACATTAAATTCTGTTAAGGAGTCAAGAGTGGTAGTTAAAATCCTAGTGTTGTGGAGAATGAAGCAGAAGGATCACAAATTTGAAGCCACTTTGGGCTACGTAATGAAACCTTGTCTTATGAAAAACTAAACTAAATGAAACTAAATTAAGATGCAAAACATTTTTTAAAAAATCCCTTTAGGTAAAATTTTTACAATATTTCTGGCGAATAAGGTTAATGTTTAAAATTTGACATGTTAATATTTATATGTTTTCACTTCCTGTTATATTTCAGACACCTGTCACCTCTGTTGTTCCTTCATCTTAGTCCCCACACAGCTGGTGTTACCAAATGTTGAAATGTATGGGTTGTGCCAAACCTCTGATAGACTTTATCTGGAGTTGGTGTCGAATGCAAGGTACTGGGAGAAGGCTCCAGCGTCTTCGTGTTCACCAAACTGTGTTTTTTCTCTTCTGGCATCCACTGAGAGTATTGTGATGCTTGTCTGGGTTAATGCTGGAAATTGCCATATGAGCTAAGAAAGACAGCACTTGTCTTCTCTCAGATCTCTCACTATCAGATATTTATTGTTTTTATTCTGCTAGTCAGTAGATCAAATCAAAGCAAATATGTCAACTGCCTATCCTAAACCAAGCTAATGTGGATGGGGAGATGGTACTGTGTGGACTTTGATGTTATGCTGAAATGCCATTGCAAACAGACCCCAGCCAGCCCTGCCAAGTGCTTGATTTGAGGTTCACTGTTGTCCAGACACACCAGTTCAGCCTCAGATTGCATTCCATAGACACTGATACCCTATGGAGCTTAGAATGTCCCTTTGACACTGTAACTTGAGCACCAAACCATCACAGCCGGGACCAACGTCCACTAACTCTGGCTTCCTGTCTGACCTTGGTGCACCTTGCCAAGGTCCTGGCTGAGGGTTCTGACATCTGTAACTTTATAATTCACAAAAGCATCTTTATGTTCACTTCCCCACTCCAGTTTTGAATCTTAAAACAGCTCTGTGAGATGGTAGGAGAGTTTTGTTAAACTTCTGTCTCTCCAGTGAGGAGATATGAAGTCTGATGACTTAGTTGTAGTGACATAGCTAATGAATGGCATCTTTAGATCTTGAACTCTGACCCTCATCTCAGTGTTTTCTCCACACAGTGAGGCTTAGAAGAGACAACTTCCACCTTGAACAGACTTCTCATCTCATTTCAAAAAGCAGGTGTCTTTCCAGCATGAAGAGTTAATAGACCAGGAAGCTCAGGAAAACACTTTAACCCCCAAATACTTATTCAAAAGGCATAAACATAAAAGACATTGTGTTTTCAGCAGGCTAAAGGCTTGTGGATGTGAAGCTGCATCCATCCTTGTCTCATGGCCAAATCCCATGTGACTCTGAGCTATATGCATATAAGTCTATGGGAAGCTATGTCCAACATCCCTGTAGACCATGCTGATTTTGGAGTAGGGAAATATTCTCAGATTCTAAGACACATGGCAGTGTCACCTGGAACCACCTGTTGATGCTGCCACTGTCATTAAAAACCTTCTGCAGAGTTCCCCTTTGAGGGCTACTCAGCAGAGAGTTGAAAAGCCTAAGAAAGAAGAAACCCGTTATCATCTGGTATCTACAGATCAGGCGTTGGGCATAGACTAGAAGAGGATATGATCCACATTTTCAAACTTTCTGAAAGTCAATAGCAAATCGTCTGTTGACTCTGTTTCTTCTCTTTTTTCTTCCTTTCTTTTCCTTTTCATATATATATATATATATATATATACATATATATATATATACATATATATATATATATGCAGGGTTTTGCATCAGTCTCAGGCCTAGGCTGGCAAAGAGCCTAGGCCTGTACCTATCCTCACTTTCCCAACACTGGGATTACAGCAAGCGCAACCATACCTCCTTTGACATCAGTTCTGGATTAGGTCATCCTGTTTGCACAGCAAGTACTTTACATGTTGAGCTGTGTCTCTGGCATTGGTGACATGATTTTTGAGTTGAAACCAGGAGTAGTGACCACAAGAAAAACCAAACACACACACACACACACACACACACACACACACACCCATACACCCCGACACACATGCACGCACACACATGCACACACTCACAGATAGAGAGACAGAGAGAGACAGACAGACACACATACACACACACTCTTTCTACTACTACTACTACTACTACTACTACTACTACTACTACTACTACTACTACTACACTATTTAGGTGAAACACAATTTTTTTTCTCTTTAAGATAGGCTCTCACTATGCAACTCTGCCTGTCCTGGAACTCACTATGTAGAACAGGCTGGCCTACATGACTAATAACTCACTAATAACTATTCTTCCCCTCAATCAAACACTGCCTTAATATTTACTTCTAGAGAAAGTCCAAATGGTCTCAGACATTCAGGTAACAGTAAAAGATAATTTTCCTACTTGAAAAAAGTTCACATTTGTGATAAACACTTCAAATCAAAATGATAAAATTATGTTCTCCATAATTTCCTGGAGAAACCAGCTAAATCCAACTTGATAGTGTGTTTCCCAGATTGAGAGAGTTTAGGCTCAAGTCCTAGGTCTAGCTATCACAGACTGTGGGAGTGGCAGGCTCTGGGACTGCCCTTGGCAGTCTCGCATACTGTATGCAAGAACACTCAGTAGTGGAGAGCCCAGGACTCATGACACCAAGAGTCTTGTAGATTTGAGCTTGCTTGGAGATCCATTAAAAACAAGTCCTGTGGGCAGTGACATTCTACTCAAAGTTTAGAGACATAAATTTCATTTGAGTCCTTGTCCCTAGAAACCTCCAAGTTGAGAGCATTCCATGGTCCTGAGGAAAACCATGGTTAAATGAATATTTTAATAAGATCCCACTGGCTATGTTGTAGAGGTTAATTTAAAAGAGTTTGGGCTGAATGCAAAGGACTAGCCATGAGACCTTGAGTTGGCTCCGGTGAGTAATCATGTGATTGATGGACGTGGCATGCCAGAAGAGATGACAGTTTAGACATTCCACATTAAACAGAACTTTTCAGGAGTTAAAATATTATTCTGACAATTTCATTTTTATTAAATAACATTTTATAACTTAACTTTCTGTTTCTCTGAAGGTCTAGATGGTGTGCTTACCATATCATTCTCACAACCACCAGCACATTTTCTGACAGACTATTTTTTTCCACGTGTAAGAGGTTTAATTTAGAGGGAGAAAGGGGGCAGTAGCAGGAAGAGAGGAGGGGGAGAGCCTGACAGACTATTTTAATGTACTTAGTATATTTACTCAGATATGTGACCTTACATTGTCTTTTTCTTAAAAACACAAAATTCTAATGATGATGAATGCCTATAATCTCCACTTCAGAGTAGGAGGAGAGAGAATTGCTGAGTTCAAGGCCAGTCTGGTCTACATAGTGAGTTCCAGCCCAACCAGGGCTACATAGAAAAAGCCTGTCTCAAAGAAACAAAAACAAGCAAATAAAGCAAATACTACATCCTACTTAGAGAACAAAAGTGAAACAAATTTGTTTAGATAAAAGATTTCTAATCTTCGAGTTGAATAAACACATATTTTTACGATCCTTTAAGGGGCTCATATAGCTTATATCAGTGGTACTGATCTTGTGGAGTCAGAATTCTTTGTGTTACTAAATTCCTCTTCCCTCTCGGAAACAATTCCTGGTGTTTTAGTTTTGTTGTTGCCATTGCAAAAATGACTGACCACTTTAAATATTTATTTGTTAAATGCTATTATTTGGTATTAGTGTCTACCAGCAGCAGTTTTACCTCCCTGCTTGTTTTGATTATGGAAAAACTGGATACCTTAGACTTAAATAACATCAGTCTCCTGTTGGAAACCCTTCTCTGTATTGACTACATAAACATCAAACTACAAGCATGAGACAGAAAACACCATAACCAACTAGGCACTGAATACTTCTGGTTACTTCAGAGTATTGACTTTGAAAATATTTAAGCTTACTGACAGCTTCAGATCTTCAAGGAAGGTTCACCTTACCTCCATCCTCCAGCTACCTGTGTTCTATTGGAGTGTTCTATGCTTATGTGTAAGAAATTCTAAAGTTCAAATTGATTGAAGCTTATTTTCAGAAGATGATCATGAGAAATGTCAAGTGTTAGTACTTCTTATCTTCTGACTCACTCTACTGGAAAAATCTATAAAATTGGAGTTTACAGAGCAATGTTGTACATATTTGTGAAACTAATATTCAACTACATTCTAATTGGTTTCACCTTCATTAACTGGTTGGAATGAGGGGGTGTGGAACATCCAAGACCTAAAGGTTTTTGAGGGGCAAGCCCTCTAGTGAGATCCGGCTTCCTCAAACCTGAGAAAACTTTCAATGAATCAGTGGAAAATATTTAAAACACACAGATAAATAGATGAGTTTGTTTATGAGGCTGCTCTGAAGCAGCAGTTTGTGGGGTGGGCAATGAAAGAGAGTTTTATTTTAATTTCTTTGTTATCTCAGAACTATAAATTCCTTGCTTTGTTTTGAGGGTTATTTGCTTATTTGCTTTCGAGACAATATTTTAGGTAGCCCAGGCTGGCCTTGAGCTCAGAGTGATCTTGAATTTTTCATCCCCTGCCTTCATCCCCAAAGTGCTGGGATTACAGGCAAGCACAGCCAGACCCAGTTTATATGGCGGTAAGGGTTGAAGCTGGACTTTGTGCTAGGCAAAAACTCCATCACCTAAATTCCACACTATTTCAAGTGTCTTAGCATCAAAAAAACCTCTTCTGTTTGCTGCACTTTCTTAACACACACACATGCTCCTTGATTCCTGCGTAAGCTGACAGTAGCCAATTGTACTTCTTAGTATAAAAAAGTAACAGGGTTGGTGAGATGGCTTCTCAGCTGAAGATAATTGCCACCAAGCCCAATGGCTAGAGTGTAATCACCAGAATTTACATGATGGAAAAAGATAAAACTAAAAGGTTGTCCACTGGTCTCCACATAAACACTGGTGGCGTGTGTGGGTCCCCCTTTACTCACAGGATAATTTGTGTGTACACATGCACAAACACACAGTCACACACAAACACACACACATAAACACACACAAGGCCTCATAGACACATACACACAGTCACACAGACACATGGACACAGACACACAGACACACACACACACAACCGTATATGTTCATCCCACTGATTCTGTTCTCTAGAGAACCCCAGTCTCATACGCACACAGACTTCCCTGTCTCATTCTCTTGTGTAGTGCAATTACAGATGTGTATACCACCATGCCAAGCTCAGAGGACTTTGAACAGTGCCAACCTGGACATTCTCATCCTTGGCCTGGGATGGCACTTGTAGACTTCAGATATTTCCGTTTCACAATCCAGTGAATCTAACATGCACCCAGGGTTTAGAATCCCTAGTTCTCATATGGAAGCAAGTAAGGTTTAGAGTACACAGCTGCAGTGCACACCTGAGGTATTTATATATTAAAGCTATTCTTTTCTCATAATTTACTAGACTCGAGTTAAAGTTAATAATTTGCAAAATCATTAGCATTTGTTAGAATGAAAACCATGATACATCAAGTTTTAAATATTTTTACAATTGATGATAATTGATTGAAAATCTGGAAAGTTCCTGGGGGGCCCCTGGCCCTAAGTCTAGGATAGAAACCTGGAGATACTGGTTCTGGTATCAGTGAGGGAAGCAGCAGCAGCAACAACAGGGTAAATTAAGATGGAAGACCAAGGGAGCCAAAGGCCAGTGATCTTCCTTCTGCCACAACCTTTTATCTGGATTGCTCTCAGGTGTCACCCAAATGGGGGTGGAAGGGGGACCATCCAACATCAATTAAGGCAATCGGGATAGTTCTTCAGTTGATGATTCTCACTGGGGTGATTCTAATTTGTAGCAAGTTGATATTAAAATTAACCATAAAAATTGTGTGTGTGTGTGTGTGTGTGTGTGTACACTTGTGTGGTCAGAGGACAACACAATACAATCAGGTCTCTCCTTGTTTCTTTAGGTGGTTACAGAGGATCTATCTCAGGTCGCCAGGTTTGTGAGACAAATGCCTTTACCCACTGAATCTTTTTTTCTGCCTCCGTAATATATTCACTAAAATATTTATTAGATAATAAAAACAGAAGTGCAGAGGTATGAGACAAATTGCTCAAGGCTGAATAACTACAGGTGATGGGTCCAGGAAGACAAAAGTTTCTGTTTAAAATATCAAGCTCCTCCTGTGATATTTGGGTTTGCTGTCTGTCTTCTATGATGTCAACTAGTGGGGAAAATGTAAAGGTAAGTTGATTTCTCCAGTAGAGGGCTTCAAAGCTGGAAACAATTTGTTTGGATAGTATGTTTTAAAAGATTTATTTCACTAAGTGTGTGTGTGTGTGTGTGTGTGTGTGTGTGTGTGTGTGTGTTCAAGTGTTGCTGGAGGCCAGAAGAGGCAGTTGAGAGTCACTAGTATGGGTGATGGGAATTAAAACTGAGTTTGCAAGGACTCTCAACTCTCAAGCTGTCTCTTCAGCCTCTGCTTGGCTAATATTTAAGGAAACTGAAAAAAAAAATCTGGTTTCCAGGTAGTAAGACATTGGCCTAATGTATGGGAGGCCCAGTCCTCAAGACCAGGAAAAAACCAAGCTGCTTTCCAACTTTAAGCATGTGTACAGCTAAGGGGATTTTAGGTAAAACTCTGTACCCGGGTGAATGAACACAGAGATCACTGGCTTGCCTGAGCAGAGCCACTCCTAATTACTCACATGACAGTGACTGCTCATGACAGTGAGCCACTGTGAATGCTGACGAACAGAGAGAAGCAGTGGCAGCTTGCATAGCAATCACTAGCACCATATAATTTATTTCATGCATTTAAGATCAAAATGTAAATTTAAGATGTCTCATTTTCTTCTTACACCACTTAGTGTGTATACCCCTGTGCTTTAGGCCTTTGGGTGAGGCCAGCATGGAGTGTTAGCTTAAGGAAAATATGAGCAGGTAGTAAGTAATAGAGGGCTGAAAAGAGGAAAAAGGAAGTAAGAAGACAGAGAGAAACTCAAGCTCAGGCTAAAGTCCAAGACAGAGGGCAGGGATGGATTTGAGATCCATTCCACGGGTGTTGAATGTGGGAGTAAAGGGAAATACAGAAGTGGCTAAGAAGAAGGTTGCATTCCCTCAAGTATGGAAAACATCAGACATTGAGCATTGTGAGCCCCATTTGGGCAGCATGCTACCCTGTGCTGTATAACGATGTCGTTCAGCAGCAGTAGGGGTGAACTTCTGGGGACTAAAGAAACAATACATCCTTCTACACAAGTTTTGGGGCTGTTGCCTTTTGGGGGAATATTTTCTTTTCTTTGAAAAGGTTGAGGTCCTCACTTTAAAATAAAAAGAAATGTACCCATAACATTAAACAGAATCCCCAGAGGTTCATCCACTTCAGATGGAAGCCCTCCTCTAGCCCAGTCCTTGATGCCCTTCTAAACCCTCTCTGTTCCCCTGTCTGGATGCCATCCTCTGAGTCAGAGGTTAAGTATGTCACTTCCTACTTTAGAAATCCTGGTGAGTTATGGTCAGATGCTAATGTTCATCATGCTGACTGAAGAACTGTAATTTATCATGCTGGGTGAGAGATAGGAGAAAGAATGGAGGAGAAGGAAGAGGGTCCTTTGAGAGTTTATGACCATACATATCTACCGTGCAGATAGGATGGGTTGCAACAGAATACCCACCACCATCACTGAGCCACAAATAGCAAGTATAGAAGAGAAGGATCAAATTAACTCTACCACAAGGAATCAAGGATCCAGATCCAGAATGAGGGGTATTCTGTAGAATAACTATCACAGGGTAGGCCTGGTGGCACATACCTGTAATCATAGCACTTGGAAGACTGGGTCAGGAAAACAGTCACGAGTTCAAGGCCAACTTTGTTAGTACCAATTTTCTAGTGCTATGTAAGCAAGACCCTGTCTCAAAAACAGAACACAAAACAAAACCAGTCAAACATAAGCCTCAAGCATCTCAAGTTCTAACAAATTGATAGTATGTAAAGATAAAACAATATTAGAGAATAAGAGAGCTGTATAAAAAAGAATTAGAAGAAGTAAGACTTTATTTTATTTAGTGGATAATTTGAAAATTAAAATCCAGCAATACATCTCATAATGGTATATTTTGACTGATGATACAGGATGGTGGTACCATAAAATTATATCACATAGTAATGTGGCAGCCACTTTTGTTTCTGTGAGAACACTCTGACACTCACACAATGATGAAATCAATGAATGACACAGTTCTCAGAATACATTTCTAAAAAAAAAAAAAAAAAAAAAAAAAAAAAAAAAAGCCAAAAAACCACAACCCATTATGCCCAGACCTCCTATGGATTGTATCACAAGGAAATGTAAAGTAATTAAGCTAAAGATGCAAAGGTGGTTTTGTAGGAACACATTTTTATGAATCTGAAATACACACCAAAATGCTTGTGAATGTGATGTCATATAACAGGGGTCTGCCTTCAAGCCGTCCATCAAATAATTTGAAGTATAACAAACTAATTTAACAAAATGTTGATACACGGGAGTTCGTTGAACTTTTATATTATAATTTCTCATAAGGTTAAAGTGTTTTTAGGATAATTTTTTCAAAGTCATGGTTCTAAAATCTGACCAACGGTCAAGTTTACTTTAGGAGCTCAAACAATGATCCTGGCTCCGTTTTGGAGAGGATGGGAGTAGGGGCCACACTCCATGGTTCCTGCCTTATAGACTCTCTCCCAAAGTAGGCTAAAGAAATGAAAATTTGTCTTCAAGGCAAATCAAAATATATACTACAATCTTACCCCAACTTTGTGTTTTGGAGCTGTCCATAAAGAAATTATCTGACTTACCTTGTTTGCTAATAGGTACTTTTCTTATTACTGTGTATGGGAAGTGCTGATACTGAAGTCTGATTCCCTAATTGGTTCTTGATTTGGTCAATAAACAAGACTGGGAGCCAATTGCTAGGTGGAAGGGACAGGTGTGACTTCCGGGTCCCAGGAAGAAAAGGAGATGCAGGGAAAGAGAAGGGGCTTTGCAACAAGAAGCATGCAGCTATCATGTAAGATCTTGGGGAAGCTAGAACCAGTGGCCTTTACCACCAGCAGATAGCTAAGGATTAGCTGAGGTTAGCTGATACAGGCTAGCTGATAAGTTTAGGGCAGGAGATTCTGTGCCAAGCAATTTTACTAGTAGGCAAATTCTAAAGGAATAAAACTGAGTGTTTTTCATCCTCAGAGCAAAGGTAGGTAGAGAGAGAGACTGGGTAGGGCCAATGATAATGATGATTTAGTGAAGCTAAGCCGGTAGGAACAAAAAAAAAAAAAGAAGCCAGAAGTGGGGCTGGCAGCAGGCAGCCGATCTTGGAGCTTAGGAGGGAAGGGCCAGAGCATGGGCAGTGGTCACAGGCAAAGGTGGGAGAGAATTTTAAAATTACATGCAACATTACTATGACCAAATGCTGCACGCACTTGTCTACCCCAGTAGGTCTACAGTATTAGGGTTAAAACCTGATCATGGACAAGAGGCATAAGACTCCAAAGGGAGTTTGTCTCCTGGGGATTTCAGTCAGTTGTGGGTATCTCTTAACTCAGATGTGTTCCAGATTGATCTCTGCTAAGTCTGTGGAGAGATCCGCATGCTTTCTTTATTTAGGCATAAAGGTGCCCTAAGAAATATTTTATTATAGCTAACACTGAGATAGAACATTATTTCCTGGCCTTCACAGTGTTTCAATAATCATATTAGATTTCTTAGTTGTAATTAGCTGGGAATTTTTACTAGAAGCTGTCTTACCAGACAGAGCATCTCAAGAGTCAGAAATAATAGTTAGGCACTTATTATCAGAGAAGTTTCACACAGAAAGAAAAACTATTTTTCTGCAAGTGAGAAGCCAGAAGTTGTAGGGTTCCCATTATTAATTACTTATGTTACAGCCAAGGAATGCTAGAATACGACCTTCAGCTACTTGCCTCAGACAGACCCTGAGAATTTATCTTGGGACTGCCAGGATAACCGAGCCCAAGAAGAAAGACACTACTGCTCTTTTGCCTTGCACCTGGCTGTTTGATTTTACTGACCTTGATGTAGCCATCACTTGTCTATGTGAATTTTGTAGTTTGCCCTGTTTTCTGTATACTATATAAGCCTGATTTTTACTTTGTACAAATTGCATTCAGTTACAGCACTCCCTTGTGTCTATTTCTGTTTGTCATTTCCTCTCCAATGCCTTGTCTACCTGACTAGGATCCTGTTCCCGCCAAGGGTTGAGGGAGGCCCAGACTGGGACTAAGTCTGAGAAGAGTCTGTGGACCATTATTTTGACTGGTCAGTTACAAAAATGGGTAAAAACCACCTGGGGCTTGAGCTTGGCAGGTAGTGTGAGGGACTGAGCCCTGAACATCAGTAATCTGATGCTGTCTTTAGATGCTGTTGGTACTGAGCTAAAGGAATATACTGCAGACTTGTTACCTGGTGCTCTTGTTACCTGGTGGGGAGATCGTCCAACATTTTTGGAAGACCATAGAATGCTATGCTAGCAATTATAGTGTAAGAGGTAAGCTGAGAAAAACTTCTTCATTTTCCTGCTGGGTGACTTCTCCAGTTCTGTTGGTTATCACATCCAGTCTAACTCTTCCTGCCTGACAGGAGTCTCCCACCAGGCTTCCTCCCTGCTAAGTTCCTTCTTTCTGTCACTCTCTCCTTGTTTCAGTTCTCTACCTCTTAAGTGCCGCAGCAGGAGTCGCCAGAGACCTTGTATGGCCCTTGGAGAGGATGTAGGAGGAGAGGCTTTCCCACATACATCTCTCTTTTATGTCACTGATATGAAATCCAAGGACTTAATGGCAGAAACCTCCTCATCCTCATGGCTACTAGCTTTGCTGTCTCATTGTTCCTATGCTTGACTACATAGCCTTATTCTTATGCACTGATTATTTCGTGTGTGTGTGTGCATGTTCTTATATGTGAGTGCATGTGCGACTACATCTGGCTTGTATACAGATTAAATGCAGATTAAACTCAGCACCTCATGCTTGAGCAGTAAGCATTTCTGGACTGAACCATCTCTCCAACCCTGATTATTTTGCAGAAGATATTATGCTTTCCATGGGTAAGAGGTGCACCCATGGCCAAGTATAAATCAAAATCTTCACATCTGAGCCCATCTTCTTCCAATACTCATTAACAGAAAGCATCAGAATTCATTCTTAAATAATTTATTTTTTAATATTGACTTTTGTGAAGTTACAGTTCTTTAAGACAATCTGAAGTCCAAAATAGGTAGACCCCATCCTTTGAAAGACAACTGTGCAAATTTCACATACTTTCTATAATAAGTATAAATAATGGTTTCACATTAACAATGAAAATCAATAGACACAAAATATTAGACTATTAACTTTGAAAGAACTAGAAAATGAAAATGCTGCATTGTATTTGACATCTTTGGGAAAGAAAGACAAAGACATATGCCGGGGAAAGACACACAGCAGATATGAAGAGAAAAGGCTATGTAGAGTTAGACATCACAAGTATCTTCAGGTATTGGGTTAGACCCCAGATGTCAGCCTTTATCTCTGCAAAGCTGCATTTTCCTCCTAAAGCAAGTCCAAAAAATAAACAGAAAAGCTGCAAGCAATGGCAGAAACCTCCTCATCCTCATGGCTACTGGCTTTGCTGTCTCAATGTTCCTATCCAGTACCCAAGGGGCATAGCATTTACATAGTAAGCAAAGGTTATGAAAGGCCACATATTTCTGTGTTCCTTCCCACTGTAACTTCACTCCATCCCTATCTTTTCTTCAAAGAGGTAGGATACTTAGAAGCATCTATAGAAGACAGACGACAATTTCTTCTTGTGCAGCCAGGGAGTCATAAGAAGCATCAGATTCTATTCTTATTCATAAAGCAACCCCTTCTTTTCTAGGGAGGCAAAAAGTAGAGAGAAGACAACCATCCCACCACACTCTGTGGCCAGGAACTTGCCAGGTTCCCAGGACATGGTGGAAAGCAAATCTGTTATTTCAAGAGAATACTGCAGAAGGAAATCTTCATTTAAATAACTTTGAAGTTCATAATAAATAAACCAGAATGAGGGCTCCTGTTAAGAAGGCAGCTTGTTGAATTCACATAACAAGCTGTATAGACAGGGGCAAGCTGATAACAACCAGAAAATAGGTTGTTATGATTCAGTTTTCCTACGACCTCTGGGAAACCATTTCAATATTTTAAAAACCCCTCATACATAATATAAGGGTATGTTACACATGTACACACTCTGATGCACACCTCAGTCCAAGCTCACTCTCTTTGGAATGGTAGACAACAATGGCCAACCAACGCTGGCATGTCTTCCCACTAAGATGCGCTGCTGTCTAGAAGGTGCATACAGTCAAGAGCAGCTTGTTTTGTCTCCAAGTGAACATGTTTCATTTCAGCAGTCCCAGGATCTGTGTGTGGCTCTGCTATCCCTCGGAACCTTGGGAGCCAAGTCGGCAGGTAGGGAAGCCCACTGACCACAGATGTGCTCTGCCGACATCCATTTCCCCTGAGCTTCCTCTAGCATCTTGTGGAGGGCCTTGGTGCTCTGAGAATTCAGCTTTGGCTCTCTGAGAAAAGCTTCCATCCTACCTTCCCATACACCTTTCTCCTTGTTTCCTGGCAGCCAGGCTCAGGAACTGCTGTCAGTCCTAGCATGCATTCCATGTCTAAAGATCTCCACAGCCTCCTGGTAGATGAGCAGCAACAGCTTCAGGCTGAACCTGACATCATACATGGCCGGTAACCAGGTCTACTCTCAGCCCACCGGGGCAAAGTCTTGGTACTAACCTGATGGTGAGGCCACGATGAAGGAAGAGCTTATCTTGCCTACTTTGCTTAAAGACATTTGAAGCCACTGTCCCAGGGCCCACCCTTCCTGTGGCATTCAGGGGTCTGGACCCCAGCACCACTCTGAATGGCAGTTTGAGGCTCCTTCTTGCTGAACCAGTCAACGTGTTCACACTTAGCCATACATCTGCTTGAACTGGTAGCACTCATTGCAGTAACCATTACACTTGGCATTGCCAAAGTGATCACAAGCAGGGGCTCGACAGCGCTGTTTGGGGGGCTCTTCAGGAGTGGGCTCACCCCGGTGGGCCATAGAACCTACTCGTTGACTTAGGTGCTGGCACTCCATACAGAGTTCTTCACTGCGACAGGCCAGGATGTTCTTGCAGGAGGCCCGGGCACACTTTGGCCTTGAGGCTCCCTGTGTGGTTCGAGGCATGTCTCTACGCTGGCTTGATCTCTGAGTGGGAAGAACACAGAGAGAGAAAGGTGTCAGGAGACCAGAGGGATTTTAAATTAACAGGATGAATTCTAAGAGGGTTTGATCTGCCCAAGTGGGAGAAATATGTGTGTAACTGAGGACCCAAAGCTCCCCTCAATCCCAGCAGAAACTGACCACCTGGTTCTGTCTGAGGGAACGTTTTTTGTTTGTTTGTTTGTTTGAATGTCTTCCTCTGACATGCCAGTGAATGGAAGCATCCTCAATGTTCAGGATAAAAGACTGCTTGAGGACTCTGCTTCTCCTTCCATTCTAACATATCCTTGGTCACCCTGGCTTTTGGGATGCTTACAGAGGGTTTCAGTGTATGGCTGACTGTATTAGCTTTTCAGAATAAATTCTAAGTGTACTTAGGTCATGCAATATATCCACCTCAGGAGCCAATAAAATGTGGTTGGCTTTTCCAGGCTCTCTTCCGGCAGATTTTTTAAGGGGCCCTTTGTCGTAAGGAGACAACCTGTCTGCCATAGATGAAGGACCTGGACTCCAGGGGTCAAGCTCCACCTAATGTCTCACCAGATGTTCTTCCGTTCTTGCTTCATGAAATCTCTGGTTCTGAGCTTCGATGAAACACTTCTGACAATACCCTTCAAACATGGTGCTTCCGAGTGTGCCACATTCCCTGCCCAGGCACGGGATGTTGTTCTGGAACCTGGGGCCTGAGGAACCGGTTTTCCCAGAGGCAGTGACAGATTCTACAAAAGAGTGGATGCTATTCAGTATCCCACCTGGGTTACCATGCACACACAGACACAGACGTTAGAGAAGAAATGGGTTCCAGCACAGATGAGCACAGCCTTAAACAGGTACTTGAGACCAAACTTACATCAGTAAACATCTTTGGCACTGCTGATCTTTAGTGTTGAACATGGCAGTTAACGATCAAACAGCAGGCATTAACTGTTTCTCAGCCCTTTCAGTTAGAGATCCCTAAGCCACAAATGTTTTCCTGTTGACTGTAGATACTTCCTGTTCCCTGTTAGCCCTCTTTAGACCATCTCCCCAAAGTTGCTGAAGTCTAAACTCTACATGGATGGCAGATAATTAATAGCCTTATGAAAGCCAGCCCACAGTTTGGTGTGGCAATCCATGTCTAAAATCCCAGCACTCAGGGGACAGAAGCATCTAGATTGCCAGGACTCAGCCCTCCATAGTGGGAGCTACATAATGGGTTCATCTCAGGCTGGTATGAATTACATATCTAGGATACTTTAAATTTAGAGTCCAAGGTAACTAGAGCTGCCGTAGTCTACTGCTTCTAGGTACAAAAGCAGAGCAACTGCGACTGTCCCCAACCACAAACCAATGCAAAGGTGCAGTGAGATGCAACTTCTCTGACTGCTGAGATAGTCTACTTTCCTGACGTTCAAGGCCCTTTCTAGACAGCAGCTACTGCAAGAGGTGATCTCTGGTTTCACTTACGTGTATTTTCTCTGTACTCGATGAAACATAGAGTGCAAAAGCCCTTGTTTTCTGGAGTCCCAAAATACATGCAGCCAGTTTTTCTACACTTGCTCGTCCCTGTTCTGTCTCCTGGAGTCCGTGCTGCCTGGGACATGCAGCCAGAAGGAGAGACATTTCCAGTTCGTTGGCAAGAGTGTGGGGTGAGACTTTGGATGAGTTGTGAGGGGTCAGACTTGGAGCGTTGGTGACAGGAGGGAGGGACACTGGAAGTGAGGCTGGAGGTGGGCTCTGCTGTAGTCCTTTTGAAACAGGTACTGCAGATGCCATTAAATGTCCGAGTGACATCCTGGAGGCAGGCTTGGCACTTCCCAGGGTCTGCAGTATGGTTGGCACTAATCTGCCGGGCGTTGTGGCAACGCTCACAGAATCCATTATGCTGCACATTCAACGTAAAAGGGCATCCAGGGCTCCTGCACTTCATTGCAGTGGTCTCACTGAACAGAAAAAGGCTGGGAGCCGTGGGTGGGGCTGAATGAGGTCCTCCAGCTGTTTCTTCGGGGCCAAGTCCCATGCCTGGGAGTCCCTCAGGGCCCAACTTCGAGTTCAGCTTTGGGAATTTGCTCTGGTTCCTTTGGCGCCTCTCTGAGCATTCGTGGCATAAAGGCTGAGTGTTCACGGACATGAAGAAAGGACAGTTGGGTGTCTCACATTTTATATCCATGAGTGATAGCTGGGGTGTGGAAGGCTCCAAAGGATTTTGCATATGTGCCCCTCTTCTGCCCTGATCACTGTTCTCCTGCCATTTCTTGTATTCATGCTGAACAAGCTCAAAATAATCGTCTACCAAATTTATTTCTTTGGGTAAGTTAGCTTCATCCAACCTAGAGAACAAACAGGAAAATAAGTGAACCCAAAAACCACAAGACCTTATATCATTAGTTCCTGGAAAACATTTCCAGAATGCAGTCCATGGCAATAATTTCACACCCAGCACCGAGATGCAGGCTTATGACAGGACATGTCCAGTGCTTATGACAGGCACTTCCTGTCAAGTTCTCCCGTCAAGAGGACACAGCAAAGGAGACTGCTTACTTGGCGGCATTGATCAGGTGAGTCGTGCCGTGGTCCCAGCCTTGCACAGGGATCTCCATCACTGTCAAGTACTCCTTTAGAAGCTTTTCCTTCATCTCGTTTTCAGGGTCTGTTAAAAAGTGAACTTTTAAGTCTTCAAACCTACCCCGGTCTCTGTTAACAAGTGGAACAGCTCGAATTTCTGAAGGGAGAAAAAAAGAATAATGTGTGAGTAAAACATTATCCTGTTAAATGATGGTGCAGATAAGGTCATATAATGATTCCAATTTAAAGATACGAAAGGCATATAAAGAGTAGAAAAGCATCCTGTTGCCCCCGTTCCCCCGTCTTTCAACATCGTCTGCCTTCTAATTCCATGTCTTTTACCCTTTACCCATTTGAAAAAAATCTAGATTCCATATATGAGACAAAAATGTGTTGTTTTTCTGAGTCTGATTATTTGTTTAATATAACTATCTCCTGGTCTATCTTTTTTTTTCCTGCAAATGATAAAATTCTCTTTTTCCTTAAGGCTGAATAAAACTCCATTGTGTATATGTATCATGGATGTATCTTCGTCTATCCATCTGTGGATGTAACCACAGAAAGGAGACAGTAGATTTTAATTAGTTAAATTCTCATGCCTGCCAGTGTGACCTGAGTTAGAATCTTGACTTTGTCAATGTCAAGTTAGGCATGTCATTTAACCTTTCTGAGTTTCCATGGTCTCATAATAAGACAATAAAATAAGACAACTCCTGCCAACATCTCTGAAGGACACTATGAGAGTGGAATAAAACAATGTTGCCTACAGCCCTAGCACAGGGCTCACTATACACTAAGGTATTATAATAATAGTTAAGCATCTACCTGCTCTGTGCCAAACATGATACTCTGAGCACCTTAATTGGGTCATGTAGTAATAGGGGTGGAATTATGCACACATGGCTGTCCAACCTATGTTTACCATGCTGAATGTACTTGCTAAGTCACACCAAAGAAGTTGGGGGGGTAGTATATTCACTGCTATTGCATACTGTGCCAACATGTTTGACTCTAATCTGAAAATCTCAAATCTACGAATCTGACTGGACTTGAGAGCATTTAGATTTCTGATTAGGGATGCTGACATGGTCAAGACAATGAAATCTGAAATGTTATTGATTCCAAGCATCTCACAGAAAGGACATTTAATCCTCCTTGATTAATGACAAGATAACAAACTTAAAGCAATTTTAACTGGGAACAAATAGCAAGGCCAGGGACTCCTAGGCCTATCAGGGTCAGGGTTAGGAACTGACGTTTTCTTACCAGGCCCACTGTCCTTCAGGGTCACCAGAGGTACAAAGTGCTGGCTATCATAACCAAGGACGATGGGATATCTGTAACATTCCTGGGCAGGCCAGTGGAGAGGCAGATAAATCCCACCCACTTTCAAAGGAGCAAAATTGGAACCAGATTCCAAACTTCTTAGCATTTTGTCTGTTGATGGAAAGAGAAAACAAGATAAGACCCCAGGTGACTTCCGTGAATCCCCCTCCACTGTCAGTGACAGCTGCAGGAGGGCTCAGTTTATCCTCAGAGCTGAAGCTCACCTGGGGAACCAAGCAACTCAGTGAGGCATCTCACCTGAGATGACAATGATGGGTCTTCTGAGGATGTTACTGAGGACAAATATGTGGATTTCTTCCAGGGAATTGTACTGAAGTCCACCTCGGGCTGCGGGCATGTCTGCTGATGCCATTTTGACCAAGTTGTCCCATTCATCATTCCAGTTCTAAGGGGAGAGAGTATGAGAGGAATGGATTAACAACTCACCCAGAGGCCACTCGGCATCTGTCTGCTGTAGAAACTTCATTCATGCTTCTTCATCGAAAGACTCATTCAAATGTTCATCCTCTCCCCAAATTTGGTTTGGTTCCTTTACTTTTCTCCACTGTAAGGCACGCTCAGAACTGATAGGAGATACAGACTGCATTTGCTTCCATAAAGATCCCCCACTGGGGGTGCTGAGGGTAGCTTAATTGGAAGAGTGCTTGCCTAACATGCACGGCATTGGGTTTGATCCCCCACATAAAATCACATGGTGGTACGTGCCTGCAATCCTAGCACTGTGGTAGTAGAGGCAGAAAGATCATCTCCAGCTACATAGCAAGGTCATTTTCTGCTACGTAGCAAGTTCAAAGCCAGCCTGATCTACATGATACCCTAGCTCAAAAATGAACAAAAAAATTACATGACATTGAAGCTCTGCTTTCATAGTTTTAGAACCATTCCCAGCTTGTGGCTGAAGATTATGAGGTACATTCTTCCCTGGACTGGTTGGCTCAGCTAAACCAGGAAACTCTGGGAAGTGCTCAAGAAAAGGTTGGAAGCCAAAGAAATGCACACTCAGGGATCTGCTGTCCAGCTTTAGCCCAGAGAGTGGCTAAAGCCTGAGGTTAAACCCATTGAAGGTTCTTGGTGGTTTCCACGGAGTGGGCAATGCTTAGCTCGACTCATATGACTTAGTAAGTCATAGGTTCCTCAGGGAACAGGGACTGGCCAAGAGTAGCCTTTGTCCACCACAGGGCTGCTGCACAAAAGCAAAACATACCCGAGTGTCGTAGCAAAGTCCTGTTTCCACAAATTCCTGAGATTTCAGAGACTCCAGCTGCCAGCGGAATTTAAAGTTCCGAGTGTCTGTCTCTTTAAGGGTGCTGTAGAGGGCCTTCCTCAGGACCAGGTCAGTATCCTGAACACCCCACATGTACTGACAGGCTGCATGCATGAGGCAGTTGCCATCACCTGAGGACAGAAGGGAGCTGTGAGGAGCAAAGTTAAATATGCCCAAAGTGAATGCCCTTCCAAGGTTTTCAGGATAGATTAAAGCCATTGCTGGGGACTCTAGGGTTGATTTTTAACCAGCTGATAACATTCTATAAGGAAGCTTTTCATTCTTATGTGGAATGCCAATAGTGGGAGGTGCCAGACAACCTCCACTGTAGCTCTGCACCTAAGTGGTCTGTATGACTTTGGGAAAATCCTTGAAAATCCAAGAAAGTCTTTTCTTGTCTGCTTCATGGGATGAAGACACCAGCTTATGAACTCTACAGTCCTTTCTTCCTAGTAATCTTTGGATTGCTGGCTAATGGCTTGCTACTACCATTCTCTAGTTCTAAGGAAGGTTTTCTGTCCAAGGCAACATGCACACCAGGAAACCACTGTGGCTCGGCCTACTAGATAGGGCTGGTCCGGCTATGACTCAGTGGTAAATGACTTAGCCATTCCACTTTAGCTGTGGGGACCTGGGATTTTCCTCTCCCAGCTTATAAAGTAGGAATGACAGTACCAAATAATACAGGCCCTGCCCCAGCCTCCAGTGCATTATGAGGAAGGCCAGGCAAGGGCTCTACCAGTAAGCTACATCCAGTCCCAGACTGTGCTCCTTTCCATGCCCCAAAGAGGAAACATTTGGGGAAATCATTTAATATAAAACTAGTCAGTTCTTCATTCTCCTTTGGAAAGTATTACATAATTTTAATTTTTAAAAAGTTTAAAATGTTTATGTGTGTGTGTGAGTGTGTGTGTATATACCTAATATTATTCTGTCAGTAAGGCAATAAAGCTATTTGAAATTCCATCAAATTCTAAATATAGTGAAACTGTAAAGAACCTGCCAAATCCATATCCAGGGCCACTGTTCCTTCAGTGTGCATGCTGCAAAAAGTTTCCCAAACTAATGAACAGAAAAGATCACTAGAGCCTAGTGTCTAGGCCAGTGTGTGGCAAGGGCTGCATTCTGTTGAAATTTCCCCTTTGCAAAATCTAGAGCAAAGATAAGGCTTTTTTTTTTCTCTTCTTCTTCTTGGGCTTACTTTCAGTTCTTTATTGAGATGCACCAGTATAAAATTCCCTAAGTAACATGTGGAATTCCCCAGTGCGAAGATATTTGACTAGCAATTGAGCAACAGTTGTTGTACGTTTTGTTCTGGTGTGTAGACATTTAAACTGTGAACTGCACCCTGGACTTTCCAAGTGGGTGTGGTCAGGCTGAGCTGGAACCCGGCTACTCACTAGACAAGTGAAATTGCCGCGGCCAATAGACGCTGGAATTTTCATGAAGTTTCAATTTTATGCCACCTACTCCCTTCCTCATTTACCACAGTCTCAGATCCTCAAATGCAGACTTGTGAATCACCCCCTCCCCAAACAGACCTGCCTTTGAAGAAATCCTCCTGGAGGGGAAGGGTTTTTAAAAGGAAAGAAGAGAGGCTAATAACAATCAAATGGGCAGAAAGCCACTTGCTCCCCCCACCCCCTCTGCCTTAAAAATACTTTCTTTCATAGCTTTTCTTCAAAGCAGAGAAATTAGGATTCCTTGGACCCAACAGGCTACCAAAATACCTTTGCCTTTGTAGTTTTATTTGTAGCGTGAATCCTTGCTGATTTAAATGGCAAAGGAAGTGTTTAGCATTTTACATTGCTTTTTTTTTTCTACAGGAAATTAGATATTTCCTCTGTTAAGGAAATACTATATAATATCTGCTAATGCTATGAGTGGCAAGTAAAATAAGACTTTTCTTCTCTCTACCCCATTTCTAATTCTCTCAACTCCATCTCTCCTTTTGTAACAAAATGGGACATGGTAAAAACCACAAACTGTCAAGTCTATAAGCCCTGGATGACAAGTTAATGTGATTATCTACTTCTAGGCATCACTTGACTTAACGCCAAGAACAATGTAGAGGATCACTGTCCCCAGCTTTCTCTACTCTAAGAGTCTAAGCTTCATAAATATAGGGAAGATATATATGAGTCCCCGGAATCAAAACAAACAAAACCCCACATCCACCCATCTCTAAGTTACTCAAGTCAAGAACAGCCGAAGTTAATGTACCAATTAAGTTATTAAGCTAACGTTCCTAGCACCGTCATTGCCAACAAGAGTTTTCTACTCTTGGATGTATTTTTTTTTTTCCGACCCACAGAATGTAGTCACTGATACAAGAAAGTGAGATTGTGCTCTTACCTATATGGTAAGTATTTAATTGATCTTATATGCTCTTTTTTCACATAATAATAAATGTCAACATTGTAAAGGCAGAATTCTGTAACTGCATGAAACGTTATCATTGGATGTTTCTGCCAATATTCTTACTCAAAGGGCATGGTTTTAAAAAGTTGAAATAGAAAATAGTTATCAGTGATAAAGTTCTTTATGTAAAAAAGGAAGAACCTGGCTGTTTGATACAATAGGTGTAGGTGCCCCTTAATGACAACATAGCTATCTGCTTCTATACTTCACTTGATCTGATGTGCCAAGAACAATGCAGAAAAGCTGTGTCTCCTTTGCTTAGGCCATAGAACCCAGGAAAGGGAGGCAGAAACAGAAGCATCTCCTGGCCTTAACATCACTTGTTTTTAATCTAGAAAATTCCATCAACACAGGAAGAGCAAGAACAGTACTACACTTTCCTAATCACAGTGGCAAACAACTGTGATTCTGATTTTCAACCCTCTACTTTCCTTCTGAAGTTAAAACCTTTTAAATCCTTTTCATTCTGGCCAGTGAAGGGTATGTTATAGATGATTCAACCAACGTAAGCACTAGGAAGATTAATCTCCCAACTGGGGCATAGGGTTTAGAAATGCATTCTACAAGCCTTCATGCCCTATGTACTCTACCACACACACATTCAGAAAACACCTTAAATCCAAATATCCAGCAGCTGGCTGCAGTGGTGCACACCTGCTGACCCAGCAACCAATGATGGGAGCGGAAAGATCACAAGTTCAAAACCAGCCTAGGCTACACAATGAAATCCTGCCTCAATACAACAGCAGACTCATCAGACACATGTACAACTGTCATTCATCCCTTAAGAGAGTCTCTATAGACACCTGTTTAATGCCATTAAAAAGCACCACCAGAAGCAGTCTCTCTGGTTAATACAAGGATACCGGAGGAAAAGAGCAAGCCTTACCGTTGGTTTTCAGAGCCACAAGCTTCCTAACTTCAGGACACCAGTTGAGCTTCTTCTGGCTTTCTAGGGAAGCCTGGACACTTCTGTCAATAAGTGCTTTGTGGATGATCTCTCGAAACTGTGGGCAAAACTGACATGTTCTGAACATCTCCAGTGTGTATCGATGCATGGTTTTAAAATGATGGATGATCCCATTGGTAGGTTTGAAAATGTCTTCTGGGGTTCTCTCTCGTATCTTCACAGCTTTCCGCATATTGCTCAAATACAAAGCCTGAGGAAGCAGTTGTTCAGCCATGGTCCTTGACAAGGCCTGAAGAGGAAGGGGAAAAGCCCATTCCGTTAGCCTGCCTTTAACACTGCTCCCATATACCTGCTGGCAGGAAACCCCAGTGTTTGATCTTGTCATTACTCTAATCTGTAGGTAAAAGATCTTAGTCACCTCTACTCCCAGGATACTAGCTGGCCCTGAAGATTAACTCACACTGGACTGTTTTAAGTTACATCACTTTTAAAGATTAGTCTAAACAAGAGAAGGAAGGCGGAGCGTGGGTACTGAAGAGGAGGGGAATAACCCATGCTCTCAGTAATGTTTGTCAGTGATCCAAGCCTGTCTCTCAGCGACAGGTACTGCTCCACAAAGCCAACCTCACATCGCTCTGATGTCACTCATCAGAGTCCCGAGTCTAGACTGTCATTGAAGACCACCACCATTCAATCCTCGCTTTTGACTCACGTCTAGATCCAGGTCATTCGAACATCCCCTTCTTGATGCTGTAAAGGCAGCAAATAGTTCTTGGAAATCCCATGTGGCATCTAGCTGCTGCTTGGGATTTCCTCTTTCTTATTGGCCCCAAAGAAATGTACAAATACTTGGTTCAGGGAGTTTATGATATTTATAAAGAGTCAACACCAAATTGTTTTATAACCAACAGCAAAATAAAGCTTATTTCTGGCAAGATGCTTTGCAATTTTAAAAACAAATAAATGTCAGGTGTATTTCAGAACCTTACCACTAAACTTCATAGCATGAGACAAATGAACATACTAATAATAAGGTACATCATATCTCCCAGAAAAACAAAACAAAACAAAACACAAAACAACAGACATCAGAGAGCCCTATGATTTCAACTCAAGTAAAACAACATTTATTGCTACCCTTCCAGGTCCCAATGCTCAGAGACACCCCCCTTTACCCTAAAAGATCAAACACAATCAAAGGTGGAAGAAATGAAATTAGGAAGCAAATAGGAAGTATTTGAGTGGGATACCACTCAGGACAAAGAGTGGCCATATGACCACCCAAGCCAATTATGCAAGAATGTGGACTGATGATGCATAGGGACATCCTTCCCGTGTGGATCAGTGCTGAGCCAGTTGTGCTTCACTGTCCCACGGACCCTTCATAGGGCACTCGGCCACACATCCTAATTTTCTAGAAGACAACAATGATTTAGAGCACCTAGGAAGTTTCTCAGCGAAGCTTAATACCATTTGGGCACCTTGCTTTCCTCCAAGGCAAACTCACCAGGTATAAAAGGTATTAAGACTATGCAAGAGGGAGAAGAAATCTAGAGATTAGAGAAGTCACTTTGGTGGGTCTGGGCCTGATACAGTAGTATAAATTCTCTCTCTATCTCTCACAATGTCATTACTCCATCCACCCATCCATCCATGAATGAATTCATGCAACCAGCAATGCCAGACCACCTCTTTAAGGCCCATCCTTGTGCTTGATGCTATAGCTAAAAACATATGACTTCACTCTCAGCCTTGACATCACACAACCACTGCAGCTAAGGCAATGAAGGTAAGACCCACCTCAGGTCCAGTAAACATAGGACATAGCTTTTCCCGGAAGCCAAATCTTCCTACTTCCTATCTCAATCCCTTGCTAGTCTCCTAATAGCAACCCTGAGGCACAGCATTTGCAGCTCTTAGAAAAAGGCAAGGAGAAGTTTTAGATCAGTGAGTTGCACCTTGTTCTATTTTTATGACTATTCTATTTCACTCTTCTGGACCTAAAGAACAGATCTAAAAGTGGTGGGGGCTCTAAACCATATATATGACATGCGAATGTTAGTGTCTGCTGGCCCACTACGACCCCATTCATAGACTTACTTGCACTGCCTGTTTAAAACAAAGCTTAAACCTCTGCCCAAGTTTCCAGTTCTTGGACTTCCCCACATTTAGAGAATAAATTTTCCTGACATATTATTGTAATGCTTTATGGGACATTACTCTTAACTTTTAAAAATATATTTGTTACCTCACTGCCTTACAGATAAATTTCCCAATTTTTGTCGCAGGATCAATAAGATTCTATAGAACTTACTCATCAAAGTCTTTCCCCCAGTTTTATCTTTCCCCCAGTTTTTATTTTATTTTATCT
>NW_022196902.1:11247342-11267013 GCF_008632895.1 Mastomys coucha
AAAGAAAACAAAAACAAAAACTAAAAACAAAAACCAAAAAACCCATAATGGAGACTTGAACTGCAAAAGATCCAAGCAGCAGCATCTCAGACAACAAGAATGGAGACCTGATCGCTTGCTCAATAATCGGGGACATCAGTGTATGCAAGACTAACTAACAATGATCAGTTCCAAACGATGCCCCCACTTGACCAGACTAGCTTTCCAAAGAAAGATCAGAGACCAGGAGAACTGAAAACAAAGCATGCTCCAAAAGGGGCTCCTAATACCTCAGCTTTCCTGAGAGGCCAGGTGGCAGGATGTGGGACGAAGGACCAGGGGACTGACAACCCCACAGTCTGAGTGTGGAGTCGGGGGGGCTGCAGCAGGAAGTCTTACATGCCACCTAGAGTGGAGTCCCAACAAGCAGGCCAGCGAATCATTTCTGCATGCATACTCTTCTTATAGTGTGGCAACTAGGGACCTAGTGGCAATCTCAAAGCACGCCCCTCCGCTCCCCTCCACTTCCCGCCCCGCAACCCTCTTCCCACAGATCACTGAAAGGTTGGCTAAAGTCTCCAAGTTGGATTTGGTGGCCTCTGAGAAACCCATTCCCTGTTGGGCCAGTTATGCACAATATGGGAAGAAACCCCAGCGCGATTCTGCAATGTCTACGTGCCTAGGAACATGCTGCACTTGATTTCCAAAGGAGTCGGGGGGGGGGGCACACGACCACACGACCTAGGAACCCGAAAGGTGACTGACTATTTATCAGCCAGCTGCAGCTCACGTCACCCTGCAGGATCGAAAAGGAATAGCTAGCTAACTAGTCGGCTGGAGAAACTTGGGGCTGTCAACCTAAACACCTGGCACAGGGACCTCAGCTCTGGCCAACAATACTCCAACCCCAGGATCCCTGCAAAGCCGGAGCAAGGCAGCCCCACGCTGGGCCGACCGTGCACCCAGAATCCGGCTGACAGTGCACCCCACTGACCGTGCACCCCCGCATCCTGCTAGCCGTGCACCCCGCAGCTCACCTCTTGGGGCCGCGCGGAGCCCTCGTAGAGCCCAAGTGGCCGGCCGGCCGTCACTGGCGCGCTCGGCAGCCGCAGCCGCAGCAGCAGCAGCAGCAGCGGGGGGTCGCGGTCCGGGTGGTGGTGGGGGTCGGGCCGAGGCGGAGCCCCATGGACGCCCGATCGGGCTCGCTGGCTGGGGGGTGTGCACGTCTTTCGGAGGCCTGGCTCGCCGCTCCGCCTCCGGCTCGGAAGGCTGCAGACTGGGCAGTTCCCTTTTTTTGCCTTTCAGTTGTAGGCTTCGCCAGCCAGCCACTGGGGAATTCCGAGGGACTTTCCAGTCACGTGACGCCCGCGTGGCGCGCGACCGGCCGGCAGAGGGCGCTCGAGGCCGTCCCCCGCCCCGCCCGGAGAAACTCCGAGGTCCCGCCCCGGGGTGTCCCCGAGTGAGTCACCTGGGCATTTCGGAAGCTGCCTTCCACGTCACATCCATGTGGAAATTGCGGTGATGGGAACTGGAAATGCAATAGGTTCTTTTTTTATATAGCTTCTTTTCTGAAGAAAATCAGCTGTGAAAAGGAAGGGAAATTAGAAAGAAAACCCTAAAAACCACCCAGACACACAGGACCTCAGGCTTGAAGCTGGCTTTGAAGTCTGGCCTGTGCACGTGATGAGCACTTAAGAAAGTGCCCTCCGCAGGGTCCCAAAGGGAATTGAGAGAAAATAGGGCACTGTTCTCCAAGCCATGTGTCAGCTTCAGGCTGGATGCAATGCAGAGTCAGATTAGACCCCCCCCCGCCCCCGGTGGTCTGCAGTTTTTGAATTACAGGGGCAGGGTCAATTTTCAGAGAGAATTAGATTCACCTCCCCCAACCCCACCCCTGCACACTCTCCATTTCTCCTTTATTTCCCTGTACCAAGGAGCATTTTAAAGTTTAGAAATTGCTTCAAGTTTATTGCTGGCTTTCCCCGATCCTTCTACAGTTGTTTTCTTAGGTATTGTTTGGCTGGCCTGAGAATTAGTTCGCCCCAGAACCTTCCATATCTCCCTGATCCCTGACTGCAGCTTGCAGAGAAAGCTTCGCTTCACTTGGACACAGCGGCTTGAGCTCTGCAGACAGAGAAGCTGAAATGCCTTTACCTTTTTGCAGTTTTTCCTCTAGGGTCTCCTGGGCAGGATTCCTAGAAAATAGTGCAAGCCAGATAGATAGACACCGTGTCATTAGGATTTTAGCCATGTCTGCCAAGTTGCCAGACTGTATACTGCACCTTTAGAAGCATGAGCTCCTTTCCCCAGTAGTGACTGGGCTGGATGGCAGCATGACTGCATTTTTATTTGTAAAGAGAGGCTTGAAGCAAGAGTGCCAGCCACTGCCCCAAGACTGGTCTACTAGCTACCCCCTCCCCACTTCCCCCTACACAGATCCTTCCCTGCTCCCTTTTATTTAAAACCCGCTAGTATTTGTCTTCTTATTTACAGATGTTTTCAGCTTCGGACACTTTAACAATGGTGGTAATTTAAAACGACATTCCTGAAGTATTTATTTTCAGCTCACATAAGCTTTTATGTGAAGTTTAGAAAGCGTAAGCACATGCCCACAGTCTACACAGTAGTGGCTTGGCAGCCTTTGGAACTGTGTCTGTCTTGCTTCAAAGCCCATATGAGAGGATTAACCACGTGACTATCTCAAGCCTAGGAATCCCTTCAACAAACACGGCAACTAGCCACAATAGACGCAGGCTCCACTCTCAGGAAACCTCCCAGGCACACAGAGGTGATAAAAGATGCAGGATAGAAAAGCACACACCATGCAGAGAATATTAATCCTCAGAACCAGCTGGCTCTCTGTCGTCTCAGAAGTTTCCTCAACGACCCCAGCAGTTTCCATGTGTCCATTCTGGCTCCTGTTTGGCTCCTAGGTTTGCTGAGCTGGGAATTCAATAAAGAATAACAAACCGGGAAGACCGAGTTCAAACCTGTCATTCTCACTGTCCCCACGGAACTGCTTCGCCATCTTATCTGCCAAGATTTAGTTATGATTGGGCAGATGCAGAAGGTGGTCTGTAGACTTTTACATTTCCCACAGCTTAATTGTGCAGCTCACCAATGCCTGCCAACCTTCCCCAGCCTCCTCCAACCTTCCCCAGCCTCCCTGCCTCTGACAGGTCTTCCTAGCCCAGAGAAAAGTAGAGGGCATACATACTTCTTAGTTTTCAATGCCTTTTAGGGCACGATTTGGCTGTGCATTTAGCTTTCCCTTCCTAAATACACAGACAAGGCCGGTAAGAAGGGTTTGTGCAGTGAATGAGAAAGAAAAGACAGAAGGGGACAGTGGAGGAGTGCCTCCATTAGGGTAAGATAAGGACATCTCAAGTCTGGGGAGAACTGATGAATACATTGAAACTAACAGGAATCATAAAGGTTTCAAAGAGACTTCAGTTTCTACTATAGACCTTGTTAAGATGTTCTTGGCTCTGCAAAAAGGTAAGAACATGTATGGAAAAATAGTGGATTCATGGTAGAGAAGAAAAGTCCCTTTATTAGAGGAGAGAGGATTTCTAGGTGTGCAGAATGTTCTTTGAGAATTTCTAAATTCTGTATCATTTTTATTTTGTCAGGATTTGTGTTATAACTGAGTGTTGGTCTCTAGAAACTAAACTGTGGGATCATGCCTATAGCCTGTATGAAGCACGACATGAAAGAGATAAGGAGCTCTTAGTGGCTGGGGGGAGGGGTCCCAGTGCACTGCTGCCTATAGTCTGTATGAACCACGATATGAAAGAGATAAGGAGCTCTTAGTGTGTGTGTGTGGGGGTCCCAGTGCACTGCTGCCTATAGCCTGTATGAACCACGACAAAAGAGATAGGAGCTCTTAGTGGGGGTGGGGGTCCCAGTGCACTGCTGTCACTCTGGGACTTGGGAGGGGGATACAGGAGGATCAGGAGTTCAAGGCCATCTGTAGCTATACAATTTAAAGGCTGTCTGGGGTGCATGAGATCCTGTCTCGACAAACATACAAACAGACAGACAGAGAACAACAAACATTCCACAAAACACAATGAACAGCTGAAATCCCATTAAAGGAAAAGAGACCCAAATAGGACCAGCAGATGTGTAGGCTCAGCTCAAATGTACTTAAGGACCTCTCTTAATCAGAAATCAGTGATGGCATCTGATAGGCTGTGATCCAGAACATGGCAAACGTGGAGCCAAGTAAAACTGGACATTTTGTGCCTACAATTGCCCCTTTCCTCTCCCAGCATTGCTCTCTAGTGAAAAGATAGATTCCCTAATAAATACGTTTGAATGGCTTAATTCAAGTCTGGGAGTTTAGTTATTACAGGCAGCTTCGAATCCTGCACACTTACTTGTAATCTCAGCCACCCAGACCTGAGACAAGAGTTTGCTACTACTCTGGGCCCCATTGTAAGAACAAGGAAAGCCAGGGCTACAGAGAAGGCTCTGTGTCAAAAATAAATAAATAAAATAAAGGGACTGGAGAATACTGTTTCCATTTTCAGGGCTACTACATGGGCTAGCTCTGAGAAGACAAGAGCAGCTCCCTATGAGAACAGGATATGACATCATGGATATTTACATGGATATTACATATTTATATCCATCATTACATGGATGCTGCCATCTTCTGAAGTGCCAGCTCATCCACAGGGTCCTCAATTCCTTACAGGAGTTGTGTGGCCTGAAGGAAGAAACCCAAGACTCATTCCAGTGGAGGGCACCTGAGGTAGCTTTCTGAGTCACTAGTCCCAGGAACAAGATCCTTCACTAGAAGGGAGGCAGTAAGCTTCCTGCCAGGGACAGCTCCTCTTGTCCCAGGTGGCCTGAAAGCAATGGCTTGCTGGAATCACAAACTACTCAGAAAATCCACTCTGTGAATTCCAGTTTAATTTACTGTTAACATTTGGCTGAGTGACTTGGCAGAGTCGTTTTATTTTGTATCACAAATAAAGACTCAATTCTTAGTTTCATTTCTGTTTCTGTGGAGAGTGATATTAAACATGAACAACGTGGGAAGGTTGGGCAATGGATTCTTAGTAGCTCATTGGTGTGCTTGTACTGGTGTTAAACAGTAAGTTGGCTATTAACTGAGAGAAATTATTTGTAAATATGTAAATGAGCCTTTGATCTCCCCGCCTACTCCTCAACAACCTTGCACACACCTCATCTATCCCTCAATACCTTTGGGCCAGTTGGGTTCTCCACCATTCTGCTTTCTTGTTACTCGTGTCTTCTTTATACTTCATATTCATAAAAAAAGGATTTAAGCTTTAGTTCATTTGGGGACTTGTTTTCTGGGTCTAACAACACAATTGGTCTATGCTCATTTCTTTTCAAATAGAGAGCAACATACTACCATGTTATATTTTTGAGACCTCAGAACATCCTACAACTTAGTGGTGGGAATCCAAGACACTGTACTTCCATCCTGAGACTCCTTGAGTGGAAGTCACACTATAGCTTTATAACAGTGGAAGGGGAACCCAATTGTATTAAATACAAACACACTTGTTTTTAATTTTCTGACAATAGATTATATGTATTGACATTACATTCCTTCCCTTTCATTCTGATTAACATCCATGTATAATGCCAAGGCTTCTTGGGGTTTATGGATCTTCTGAGCTCATCTTGGTCTCTAACAGTCTTATGCATGGCAGTGCATGAATAGGTTGTTGTATGATCTGACTCTTTGGATCTCTGTTTGTAACTTCAGGATTGACTGGGCCAGTTCACATCTCCTTATGCATCTCCCTGAGACCCATCACAAGCAAGCAGTCATTGAGATAAGCTGCTCAGTGACTGGTACCTATCCCGAGTCAAGAGGGATAGCCTGTATCTCTGTACTTGTTACTTTTTTCCTTGATGTGGCTAATTTCCTAACAAAGCAACCCAAGGCAAGAAGGACTGGTTTGCTTGGCTCACAGAATGGGGACTGCGGCAGGGATATCATAAAGAAGAAATGCGAGGCAGCTGATCAGTCTGCATCTGAGGTCAGGAGCAGAGACAATAGGCATGCTGGTGCTCAGTTTGGCTTCTCCCCTTCGTTCATTCTGGCACCCCATCCTGTAGAACAGCCCCAGCTACACTCAGGTTGGTTGCACCTCTCCTCCGCTAATACTTTCTGGAAATACCCTCATGGACATGACTGGAAATATACTTTCATGGTGGTCCTAAATAACGTGAACAGTTGATTAACCATTCCTTAAGATTTGCCTCTGTGTAAGCACTTAAAAGGCTCTTGGTCCTTGTTTCACCATAAACAACGGAACAGAGGTCTTTTCTCTGTAGGTTGCCTTCTGGGTGGCTCAGCTTTCAAGTTTCTGCAGTGAAATATCCTTCACTAACTCACTTCCTTCCTTGAGTTTTCTTATTTTCTTTGCAGTACTTATCACAATCCCAAATGCATTATTATTTTCCTAAAAGTTGTTGGTTATCTGCCTTTCCCTGTTAGAACTGAGTGCAGGATTCCTGCCCACCAGTATTCACTCATGTGTCTGTTGAGTCAGAAGTATGTCTAATGTATATTAGGTTCTCTGTAATAATAATGCTTATTTGCCTGGTGTGATTATCATCTCTGAGGCTTACTGCCTCTGTCTGCTAGCCTAGGTCTAAGCCTGGAAGCTTCTAGCCTCCATACAATCTTATCTAGGCATAGAATGTTTTCAGCCATTGAGACTTACTGCGGAATAATCTTACACTTTGTTACTCTTTCTGAAGTCTGGCTGGCTGGTCTGCTTGGCTCAAACTCCTCTCCAAGCTGACTGATTCAATCTGGCTTCTCTCTAGGCCACTGAATTACTCTGCTTGGCCTCATACTATCTTTGGCAGTATGTTCTAATCTTCTGGTTCCTTCTTATTCTGTCTTCTTGTGTATCTAGCTTGTTCTCCCTTTAGCTTGTCTCTATAAAACTGTCCTGGTAAAACTGCCTCCTTTTCTTCCCCCAACCCACCTCCACTGCTCTCTTATGCAGCTTCCCTTTCCTCTCTCTTCTCATGAGAATTGGGCATATCCTATTCTATCAAATCTTTCTCTGATTTGTCACTTTGTCTGCCACTCAATTAGACATCATTTTGAAACATGGCTGTTTCCTTCTACAAACTAACTTTACCTTCACTGTTTGGGATTAAAGGTGTGTGCTAAGGGCTGAATCACACCACAGCTAAAACCAGGTTTTTCCAGTAATACGTGATTAAATATCTTGCAACAGTACTCAATAAATAAGAATTTGTTAGATGAATGGAATCATCTTGAGTGAATAAAGGGGGATATTTACTTTCAATTTTAAAAATTATATTAATTTATTATAGCTGTTATATATGTGTGAGTGTCACACCTATAGTACTAGCCCATGTGTGGAGGTCAGAGGGCATCTTTCAGGGTGTGGGTCTCTCCTTCTACAAAGTGAATTCTAGACATCAAGGCTTGGTAGCAATGACACTCTCCTTTCCCAGTCCTTGACACTTGGATCTTCTAACATAGATTTATAATAAGTCACTATGTTAGGAATTATTAAAAGGAGGGAGGAAGTGGTCGTGAAGAGGAGAGAGAAAAAGATTGTGCTATGTATGGATGATTAAAAACATCCTCATTCATCTAACAGAATTCTAAAATATTACATCTAAAATGTTAAAGAGCATGTGTGTTGGTTGGAGGCCTTTGCTAGCCCCACCCTAAGCTTCATGCCCAGTATTAGAAAAAATAGGATGTTATAAAACTCAATATATATGGTATTTTGTGAGAATAAACACTCAATACAGTTTACAGAGCCTACGTGCTGGGTTAATCCTTTAAAATGATTTATTGTTTCACATAAATTAGAGAACAAAGACAATACCAGAAAATAATGTGTACTGCTTCTAAATGTTATGTCCGCAAACCTGCTATTGAGTGTCTCTGTGTGTACCTTGAATCATCACAAAAGAAAAGAGTCCAGGTTGAAATAGGATTGCATGTTCCTGCAATGACCTTAGCCAATCATCCCCCCCCCCCTTGACTGAATCAACAAATATCAGTAAGACAGAGATTTACCAAGCCTATGTAAAGTGTGCTGACCATATTTGTTCCTGCTTACTGGGTGTTATCCATGCTTTAGATAGATGTTAGCTAAGACCCAAGGGTTGAAGGCATGGTTCCTAACCTGTAGGGCTGCTGGGGCATGGAGGTGGGCTAGAAATTTTCAGAGGTAAGGCCTAATGAGAGGAACTAGTGTCCTAGTGAGGAACACACTCTTCAAGAGGAATCTTCTCTCTTTTCCCAGCTACAGTGCGGGGAGCAGCTTCATTCTGTTAGATGCCATAACACCACCCCTGCTATAGGCCCCAGAGCAGTGGAGCCAAAACCTTGTAAGTTAGTTTTGTTACAAGTGGAAAACTAACACAAGTTGGATGTTTTCCCATGGAAATGTTTAGAGGTTTGAAGATGTATTCCAATTTTTATTCACTAGTAAATTATATGGAAACTATTAATACATTGCTTACATTACTAAAAGGGTTATTTCCCTTCCTGATCTCATAAAGTCTTAAGAATTAGGGCTTTTCTTAATTTCTGGCTTTTGTTAGAAACTTAGAAGAAAATTGGGCAGTTGCCATCTTTGCCATATGCCTCACAGGAAGCAGAAGAGATGAGATGGGGCTGAGACTCTCCTTCTGGAAATAAATCTAAGGAATGTGCTTTTAGCTGCTCAGCTCTCCTGGGAATACGACAATGCTTCCGGTATTCCTAGAGTAAAATTATATATACTTGGAGAAGAAAAGTGACTTTTATGATATCTTCTAGAAGTACTCCTCACACCAAATCAATAGCAACAATTAATTCTTTAAAGAAATGCTTTTCAACCTGTTACCTTTCATCTGTGAAATGGATTTCTGAGGAGAGATATCTAAATTTTTCATGTTTTCATGATCTGTTTTTAGAGTCTCTGGCTGACTCAGATCATGAATTGGCCTTGATATTGAGTAGATGTTTGTGATGTCACACATTCCAATGTGAGCACATGTGAGATTTGAGACTGAAAACAAAACAAAACAAAATTTAAAAATTAAATGTTGACCTTTCAGGAAAAGTACTGTACTTCTTGGGTGGCTACAAAAAGCTTGGCCATGGGCATTGTAATTTGAATCACTTGAAAATGGTCAGCCTGTTCTGTCTTACTGCCTAGATATGGCTGCTGTCTTTATGATAACTGAGCTATGGTCCCAGACTTGAATCTGCTGGCCTGTCATGGTATATTCCTAGAGCTAACCCAGATGATGTGAGTGAAAAACAGCACCACAGACAAAAGAATAATCTACTGAGCCAGTTAATTTAGCTGGAAAGTTTGAATTTGCTAAATTTAATACTTGTTTTAAATTTTAGAAAGTAATGAGATATTTATGTTGCAAATCCATGTAGGGATTATTTTCAGAAACAGTCTAAAAGGTAAAATGTGCAAGTTCACTAGGGGGATTCATTTTCCTTTCCTAAATTGGCTTAATTTTGTCCATTTATAAACTGAAAGATCTACCCATACAACCTCTGGTGATGCATGCTGGGAATCTCAGTTCTTTCAACTCTCAGGTGAAAGGATTGATAGTTTAAGGTCAGCAAGTTGAAGGCCACCATGGGTTATATGGGAGCCTGGCTCCAACAAACAAATGTATATACAAAAACAGAGGGAAAGGCATGGTTGATTTCTTAGTTGGTCAGAGCCATTCTAACTCTAGAATTATCTGGGACTGACTAGAGAAATCCCTGTCAGTTAATAACAGCACTGGATGCAGAGCTTTAGGTATAAGTTAGATCAGACTGTGGGTTCAAGGCAGGAGTCTGCCACGCACCAAGTCAAGTAACCTTGGTCACATTACTGTCTTCTCCACATTAGCTCAGCATTTAAAAAATGAAGTAAGAGTAGGCTCTAGAGTTATTGGGAAGATTAATGTGTATATGTAACGTGCTTAGAGCAGTGACTAGCGCAAAATGAGACACAGTGAATAAATGTTACTTATTTTCTGTTCACTTTATTGACAGGACAAAGCTTCTTCTCCACTTGAGGTTTGTCTATAATTATTCAAATTAAAAGCTAGAGGTAATTCATATTTTTTTCTATATTACAAAGGGAGACTTCCTTTTACTGTACAAGGGAGTTCAAAATTCCTGTATATATTTACTTGCTTTACTTTTTCCAAATATATATGAAATCTTATCACAACCAGGATGGAGATCACCAAACAATGGCCTACGTGAGCATCTTTGACTTCCTCGGAGATGAGACCAAGGTCAACTCAAGTCTATGCTTAACGTGAGTAGATGAGTCTCCCAGTTCTAGCAGCATCTATTCCTCCAAACAGACTTTGCTTCCATTGCCTTATACACTGAAATTCTTGGTAAGGACTGAACTGATTTAAGTAAACACTACACGAAGGGACTTAGAAAGGGCTTAGCGTTGGTGGTGTAAAGTCCTCAGAATCTTCATCACACTTAACATTGATATCTACAGAAGAACGAATGATTGCTTTTCTAGGACATATGCCAAGGACCACAAAATTCATTCGAGTCAACTACATGGGATTTGGGTGAAAATTTTCTACAGGTCTACAGCGACTATTATAATTTGAGGTTTCCTGGCAGTGCCCCCCCCCATAAAAGAAATATGAACCTGACTTTTCTGGGCCAAATGCTAGGTTAGGTCCTGTAATTACCCTTTGCACACTTTCCCCAAGCTGCTTTAATTAGATAAGAACTCAGCATTCATTTCCTTTGGTAAATGGAACTGTGGTGTTCTTACAAACTTTTCTAGGATGATAATGCTCCAGTATGCTGAGTGCTTTTCCCTTCAGATTGGAAAAGGTTTGCCATAAGTACAAAATGCTTTCCAAGGAGCAGAACAAATTTTTATGCTAGTCAGTACTGTCTCTCAGCTGGAAACTAGTTCAAGGGACCCTAAGGGGAAATCAAGAACCTTACCTATCCCTCTTGTCCCAGATGTCTCTGACAGGAGGTAAAGGGGAATGTGCTCCTAAACTGCTCATCAGGACTAGCAAGACAGCTAAGCAAGTACAAGTACCCACCACCAAAGGTCCATGAAACCCAATGTAGAAGGAGAGGTTTGATTTCATCAAGTGGTTCTCTCACCACCACATGCTTTCCATGGTGTGAGTGGTCACATGTGGACACACACAGACACACACACACACACACACACACATAATAAATAAATAAATAAATGTAATAAAAATAACTAAATTGTTCATTATCAAGGTATAATGGGCCAGTATCTTAAAGTCAGGTCCTCTACCCTACATTACTTCCCTAGTTCTTGAACAAATCACTCAAGGAAACAAGTGCCCTATGGTCACCAAGCCATGACACTCAGTGACATTTACTATTTTACCCACAATGTGACTTTTGCTTCAGCACAGTGACAGTGCCTAGTGTCTCTTAGAACCAGGCTCAGACAAAGTTTAGTGCTGGTGCTAACCATCATCCTCCAGTGCAGGGACCTGTAAGGAAGGTCACTCAACTTCTAGAAGCTTCTTTTCATAGCTTGCCTAGTTTTGTTGGTTGTGTATATCAGAATGTGAAATCTACCCTATTGTCTTTCTAATGGATACTATATTGCATTACAAAGCCCTGGTATCATTTAACTTCCAGTCTTATGTTCTGGGAGTCAGTTCTTCAGGGTGGGTGGTGATGGCACACACATGAATTTCTCTGGAAGACCCATTATTATACGAGAAATTACAGGGCCCAAACCCCACTTTTGCATGTGGAAATGAGGAGTCTGGTAGGTGATACTCACTTACTGTCCACTGTGGCTGCCTCTTCTGGACCAGTAGTGTCTGAGAGCTACTTCCACAAGAGAAAAAAAATCTTCAGTTAAAGGACGAATATGCTTTTTTGTTTAATGGGCCTTTTTAAAAAAATTCTTTCTCTCTAACCACAAGTCTTCATGCATTCTGTCTTGAGCACTGAACTCTTTTTGTTAAAGTGTATGGACCATTCTCTATAGGGAAATCAGTTCTCACTCTGAGTTAGAAACTGCAAATATACAAGCATATTTATAGAATATGTAAATGTAGTCTTTCACCTTTGCATATGAGATGGCTTTCCAAGAAGGGCTTTAAACAAATGTTCTGTGGCTTCTGGGTTTGGATCATATTCAAAAAGTTTCATCCTATAATTTTCTTCCTAACATTTTCACATTTAAACATTGGGCTCTTATTGTCTTTTTGTCTATGAGGCAGAAATAAAACTTTATTTATGCAGTGGCTACCAGTTGGTTCCAATAACATTTATTAATAACTCTGTCAATATCCAGATGAATTTATTGTGTACTAAATTTCTCTGTGCATTTAAGTCACTGATGGGTTTCCCAGTCTGTTCTACTAATATTTTATCTGTTCCTATGCAAATAAGTTGTTTTTATAATCAGAATGGTCTGGTATGTCATAACATCCAATAGAATATTACTTTCAGTTTTTTCTTGTACGAGTGATATGCATATTCATGCTTGCATATATGTGGGTGCATGTGCACATATGTGCATGTGTTTGGAAGCCTGAGGTTGGTGTTGGGAGTCTTCCTTATATTTTAACCACCTTACTCATTGACATGGTCTTTCAGATGAACTCAGAGTTCACTGATCTCTATAGTCTGCCAGACCAACTTGCTTCCGGAACCGCTTGTCTCTGGCATTTAGGGTGAAATTGCAGGCAAACTACGGCTCCCACTCAGCATCTCCATGGGTTCTGGAGATCTGGTCCTTATGCTTGAACTTCAAGCCATTTAACTTCTGACTCATCTCTCCAGTCATTAGTTTAGTTTTCAATCTAAAAATGTCTGGCTATTGTGTATCTTTTACATGAACTTTAGGATCTACTTAGTTCTTCTTCCATCAACAAAAATCAGTTAGTTTGTTTTGGCAGGAGTATACAAATCTAAAATTAAATTAGGAGGACTATACATATTTATAGGTTGAATCTGTTTATTGAAGACTAAGCCATGTCTCTCTATTTAACTATTTTTGTGTCTCTGTACTATTTTAAACTTCCTATATAAGGAAGGTTATATAAAGAGGATAATGATAGTATCTACCTGTCCTGTTTGGTATTTTTGTTTGTTTGTGTTTTTTTGTCAGCTGACCCAAGCTAAAGTTATCAGAGAAGAGGAACTTCAACTGAGAAAATGTCTCCATCAGATTGGCACATAGGGAAGTCTATAGGGTATTTTCTTGATTTATGTAGAAGGGTCCAGCCCATGTGGGTGGCACCACCCCTGGGCTCATGGTCCTAGGTTGTATAAGAAAGCAGGCTGAACAAGCCATGGAAAGCAAGCCAGTAAGCAGCACTCCTTCATAGTCTCTGCTTCAGTTCTTGCTTCCAGTTCAGTTCCTGCTTTGAGTTCCTACCCCGATTTCCTCGGCTATGTATGATGATACAGAACTGTAAGCAAAATAAACCTGTTCCTCTCCAGGTTGCCTTTGGTCATAGTGCCTATGACAGCAGTTGAACACCCCCACGAGGCACTTCCTTAAGGAGCTATTATAAAGATTAAATCAAGATAATAGACAGTGTCTCAGTATAACATGTAACATACAGTCAGCTATACAATGTGTAACAAATAGACACTTCTTGCTATATCCTGGAATTTGTGTGACTAATCCAGTAAGATAAATCAGTCTTTCAATAATGTCAAATTTCCAATGCTGTGATTCATAATTGACTTTGTCATCAAAGCAGAAGTTCTTTCCTCCTTGTGCCACACTCAAGGATGTCCTCCCCATCTTTGGTAAAGGCTCCAAAGGTACCCTGTTGATTTAAATTAAACAGGAATGGCTGCCCTGCTGGCATAAGGGACGTGTCAGCACCCAAGGAGAAGAGTCTGTGTGGGAAACCTTGTTAATCAGCCAGTAAGCTTGGATGGTTACCTCAGCTCTGTGCCCCATATCCATGCATCACATGTGCCTCATGCACACAGTGTGCTCAGTTACTGAACTTCATGTTTGACTTTCTCATATCTAGTCTTCTGAAGTAGATAGAACAATTCCACTTCACAGTTAAAATAACTGACAGACTAGTCACAGATCTAACCTGATGATGGAGAAGTTGTCTCTGAAGCTTGGACTCCTAACCAGTATGTGAGATAGCATATTCAGAAGAAATTGAAACCAATAGCCAGCAAGGTGGCTCCATGGGTAAAAGTGTTCAGTGCAAAAGCTTGAGACCTTGACTTCAGGCCTAGGAATCCATGACAAAGTAGAAAGGAAAGGGAAAACCAGCTCCACACATTTGTTTCCAACCTCTATGCTGTGGCATGGTAGAAACCTATACATGTGCACCATTTAAACATGCATTTACTCTTGAAAATTAAAAGAATCAAATCAATTGTAAAATAAATTGTAATGCTATTTGACTATGTCAGAGCACAGTTCTTTATCCTCTGCAGAAGCAGTATTATGTCATACATGAGTGCATGCATCCTTTCTGTCAATAAAATGACACCTCTGCCAAAGGCTATACAGTTTCTGGTTTGAACATCAGCATGGAAAAGCCTTTGGCAAATTTGTATTTTCATATACACTTGCTTTCAAGGGTCAAGGTGTATATTTCTACGACATCTGAAAATGCCACAGAAACTCTCAGCGGTACCCTATCTCTTACTTGCCTTCATGCTTAGACATCTGTATTTGGTGAAAATCTTGTGACACCTTCATTTAGCTTTTACTAGATAACCTGTCTAATCTAAGTAACATATTGGCAAAAAAAAAAAAAAAAGATAGTCCAGAAAATGACTTATTCCCAAGGGAAGAGTCATACGAAGCTCATGGATCAAGGAAAATGGATTTGGCAAGAGAAGAGCATTTTCTGTGCATCTCTGCATGTTTCACAAAACAAAGGTACCCCTACAAGGTGGCAAATGCACGAATACAAGGTGGAAGAAATGCAGAATTCCTTTCCCAGTTTCTATTAGTGCCACCCACACAAGCTTTTTTACTGTGAGGGAAGAATGAGGGTTTGTCACAAGAAGGTAGGAAGTGATGCCTTTTCACAGAGGAGGTAGGGCAGGGAGTTAACATTGGGAAAATGGGCCCGGCATTTGAAGGTCAGTGTCATGTTGATGGTTCAACAGAGGGGGGAAGCCTAGAACCTGGGAGTGTGATTACATGGGCACCCAGAGTTCCAGAGTTGGCAAAAAGAAAAAGAAAAAAATAGATGGGTCTAAGTTGGATGTCCAATGACCTTCTTTCTGAAAGAACATGTTTGGATTAGTTCTTAGACAAGGTGGTAGCAAGGTAGGTACATGGGTAAAAGAACTGACTCATTTGAGTACAAAAGAATCCTGTATCTCTCTGATTCCTTGCTGAGATGTTTTAAAAAAGAAGCCCTCTGATTGGTACATAAGACACACTCAATTGAACATTCATTGAATGAGTATGTGACATATAAGACCACCCAGTTTCTGAATATATGGCAAATGGTGATAGTAGTTCTTTAAGAGGTAATGACTTGATGCTGAGTCACCTTTCAGGTGACTCAGGAAATAGTTATTCCCAAGCCTGGGGTGGGGCTGAACTTGCAATTGGTTCAAGTAGGGGAAATTAGGGGGATAGAGACTAAGCAAGAGGATAGTTCCCTATCCATTCCTTAGCAGCTCTCTGTTAGCACTGGCTATTAATTTTTGTTCAATCACTCTGAGAATGCTTCACTACCTTCTCCAGCTTTCATGGAACCAAAATGAGTTTCTAATTAAGGATGCCATGTATGGCTTACATGAGCATAGTTCACAGTTGTGGGAGCTAGGTACCATTCAGCTGGAATCTATTTAATACAATTATGTAGCTGAAATTGTCAAGCCTAATACACCTAAGACCTCTATTCCTTCAAGTGTTCTCTAAAGGAAGATGTTATTGGATCCATATCACCTAAAGATTAAGTTGTCCAAGGCTCTGGACCTCCTTGAGATAGATTTCTCTACAGATGCAAGCTCTAGCACGCAGATGGGCAGCCTATTAAATCATGGATTCTAGTTCAGATTTTGAGCTAAGACCTGAGACTTTGGCTTGATTAGAGGCTCCTTTGACATCCAACTGATGCTGCTGGTTCCTGATGCACACATGAGTAGCAGGAGTCTACTGGTAGGTTGGTGAGATAGTAAGTGTTCTCAGATTTGTGGGTCTTACGTATCCGTTTTATCACTTCAACACTGCTGCAGTCACAATCGAGCTTCAGCAGACCAAGTGTGTATAAGCGAGTGTGGTAATACACCCATAAGACTTCCTTCATGGGTGCTGGAACTGAAGTTCTTGTAAGGTTCATGTGTCACAAAGTTTTATTTCCCTTTTTGTTTTAGTTATTTAAGTATGAGGAAAAAAACTGGGCTGTATGTGCAGTTCAATGTTACCTGTTGCCTGGCATGTGTCAACTTGGGCCGTGTGTAACTCAGTGTTAACACTTACCTGACATGTGAGGCCCTGGGTTGGATCCTTACCACTGAAAAACAGTAGAAAATAAAAATGTGGAAAGCTTCCCAGCTCATGAATTCCTTCACCTTCACCCCCACTGTAGCATGTTCAGGGGCCTGGTAGCAAAGGGTGAAGTATATTTCAGAGAAGACAGGAAGCCCATTCTGTAACATTACCATCAACAGTGACAGGTGACAGATGGCTAAGATGAACAAATTAGACTTCTGGAGCCTGATTTGCCTCTGTGACAGCTTTGACTGATCCAGTATGGTAATGTGTAAAACTTTGTATTTCTTAATGCCTCAGTTTCCTCGTGTGCAAAGTGAGACTAGAAAGTATCTACCCAGGGTTATGGTTAGGAAAACAAATGCAGTCAATAGGCACGCAACTTTTGTGATATATGAAAGAGATGAATTATAATGTAAGCATTATAATGTTAGCATTAATGCTTCATACAATATCAGAGGACAACAATCCGTCTGAACAGGAGCGGACTTTAGAGCCAGCCAACCCATAGGGTTACCTGTGTGATGGTGTGTGTGTGTGCATCAACAGACCATAGTTGTAAACCACTATACAATTTCAAGGAAAGTGCCTTAGGAACTAGGAGCCAAATACTCTATGGTTATAAGTAAGATCTGGGAGGCATCCTATTGAAGATGTCATTTCAGAGTGAGTAAGAAAGCCTTGAGAATAGATCGGCAAGATGCAAAGACGAGATTAGTATGGACGTCATAAGGACAACTGTGAGCTGACAGAATTCAGCACGAGCTTGGTGATGAGAGTAGCATTGTTTCACATACGTTACCCACCTAATTCTCACAATCACTTTACAAAGTGGACACAAATGCAATCCCTGATGACCAGATGAAGCAGAGGCAAGGAGGCTAAGTAACATGCCCCAAGCTGTCTTTTCCTAAATTGGCAGCGCAGGCTGTCTCAAGGATCCATGTGCTCAATCACTATACTAAAGTGTTTATCTCAGGATCTCTAGGTCCTCTGGGAAAAAGTGGCCTGGCTAGACATGGCAATGGTAAGGATGGGGATCTCCTGGTTAGCAAGTGGGGTTTCAGGGGTGCTCAAGCTTTTTATATTATGTTATTTTAATTTTATGATATGTAACACATTCCGTGTGAAATAGAAATTGCATGTTTTATCTTCACATGTCCCATCCCTAACCATGCCACAGTTTTGCTCTATCTACACACAGAATGGTACAAATTCAGCCTGTATTGTCTATCTCCATGTAAACTCATTTTCAGAAGCAGATGGGGTGCTGGATGTATTTGTGCCTATCTTCCGTGTGGGTGCTGATGCTGGCCTCATTGAAGATTGTGCACAGACAATCTGAAACAGAAAGACGCCTATTGTGGATCAAAAGGAAATGCCACTTGAAGCCGAGCTCCTGAAATTAGCGCCTGTGATTACAGGGATCCCATGAGTCTACCCAAAACTTTGGGTGGTTCCCCACTTATGACTGTTGTATTTTCCCACCAGTCGTCTTTTAAAACTTGAACCCATCTTTTAAAGTTGAGTTTGGTACAGGAATTTTTAATAAGGGTATTCCCGACCTCTTCACCTCAGGTGATTTGCACGGGAAAATCAGTCTTACACTGTGCAGCCATATTTGGTAACTTCCTCTTAGGTCAGATCAGATTCCTGGATGTTCCAGAATTGCCCACACTACATTTCTTAAGTAACAGGAAGAAAACCGAACTTCAAATGTTATAATGCCTCATCTAAATTTTTGAAGAATGATACATGAATTGTCTTAAAGATGCATGGAAAATGGTATATACAAGCTTATACCAAGATCCACTGCCCTCAGACCTAACCAAAATTACCTCAGATTCTATAAATTCTCTAAGGAGTCCTTCTAGTTAATTGAAGTCTATGTGCCCCTCCACTGCTTCTTCATGGATGATGGATCCTAGCTCTCATATTATTGCTATTTTATTAATATCATGGCAGTGATCTCTGAAGCACACAAATGTGAGTAGCTATGTTTCTTATGTTGTTTTATTTCATGCAGCTGAAGCTGGCTTTACAACCCTAATTCTCCTGCTGCCACCCCACCCCCATGCTGCCGTGTCTGGCTCCTAACAGGTATTTGAAATAAAGGTACAGATTTTTTTGATGTTCTCTCTGTCTCTCTCTGTCTCTGTCTCTCTGTCTCTGTCTCTCTCTCTCTCCCTCTCCCTCTCTCTTTTCCTTTCTTCTTTCTTTCCTGCAGGGTTTTTTTTTTTACATCAATTGTGGTACTTATTTATAAATTATTTTTTAATAATTTAAAATATTTTTGAAGAACTATATCTTAAAACATAGTTTAAGACAAAGCTTGCTAAATTTATACAAAATATACAGCAAAATAAATCATTGGGGATAGTTGTTTAGTTAAGTGAGAGTCACAGTAAAAAGTCTTGAATTATTTTAAATGGTGCTTTGTAGCAGTCTCTTAACATGTTGAGGGAGCCAGGGCAATCTGTTAGGAGGATACAATGAATTCCCTTTTCATAAACAGCCTGTAACTGTAAGGAACTGGCTTGGACCATGTCTTTGTAACAGTAAAATGTTACTCTTGTCTTATAGAATGATTTCTTTCTAGCCCAACTCAAATACATTCTTTTCAGCAGTGCACATAGAAAATTGGAAATAGCAAGTAAGAGTTTATAAAGTATATTCTCTTTAAAAACTGATTTTGAAAATAATTCTTGGTGTAAAGTAAATTCTAAAGCTTTTTGGATTTTGGACATTCTGTACTTAGACAATTTGAGTAGCCCATTGTGGTGAACATAGCAGTAATTTAGGTTATTCATATTCAATATTTGATTTCTCTCAGCTTGGTAAGGAATGAATTATCCACTTTGAGATATGTGTTACTCCCAAGAACATACACTGAGAAATCCAAGATAACCTGTATTACAGACAATTTTGTAGTTACCATATGCTGTAAGAATTCAGTGGATGAGACCTAGGTATGATGGCACATCCCTAGAATTCCAGCCCCAAAGAAGCAGAGGCAGGAGGACTGCAAGTTTGAGGACAGTTTGAGCTGTATTTCGAAAGTCTGTTTCAGTACAGAAAGAGGAAGGGAAGTGAGGGGATGTGAGGAGACAAGAGAGAACAGAGAAAGAGGAGGAGGAAAAGAGGAGAAGGAGGAGGGGGAGAAGGAGGGAGAGGAGGGGAGGAGGAGGAGGAGGAAGAGGAGAAGGAGGAG
>NW_022196902.1:11267067-11305869 GCF_008632895.1 Mastomys coucha
GAGGAGGAGGAGGAGGAGGAGGAGGAGGAGAAAATAATTTGAAGGATAAAATAACAGTGAGAGAAGAAATGGCCAGGCTCAGAGGAACTGCGAAACCTCTTGGTTTTGAGTGACAGGGAAAATGTCAAGCAGATTCTATAGTCAAGGGCCTTCCAGGTGAGGGAAACCAGGTGTACCAGTCATCGAAGCAGGACAATGAAGCCAACAACTGCATAAAGAATAAGTACTATAATCTGAATAGAAAACTGGGATTCTACATTCCACAGAAGCCACCAGACAAGAGACCAGGCTGACCTTAAATTGTAGCAATCTTACTCCTTCTTGAGTCCTGGAATTATAGATATGGACCCCCGCACCTGACTCCTATAGAGTCTTGGTTCAGAAAATTAGCCATTTTGTGAAGTATTCAAGCATGTTAATAGACTATCTTAAATCAACTTCAACACTTAATATAAATTTAATTTATTGTAATACCATTTTAAAATTGTATAGCAAAATATTTAATACAGGAGCATCAGCATTCATCACTCTGTTTTGTAATTACGGATGTGTTGTGACCGACCTACTCAGACTTTCATTGTCATGCCTTCACTGCCATGGTGGTCTCCACCTTCAAATATGTGGGTGTGTGAGTATGTGTGAGGCTGTAGGGCTGTGGGTATAGGGGTATGAAGCTGTGTGTGTGTGTGTGTGTGTGTGTGTGTGTGTGTGAGAGAGAGAGAGAGAGAGAGAGAGAGAGAGAACTTAACACAATTGCAATTGCACTGGGCCACTTCGGGTTCTATGAACCAAAGGAAGTAAAAGTCCTACATGTGCTGTGTTAGGGTCTGCACAGATGATAGAGTTGACAGGGTCTATCTGTCCCTTGGTGTTGACTGTAAACAAGTCATTGCACAATATTGAGCGAAGCTGTAGTGAACGCTAAAAGGTGCTGGGTAGTTGCAGGATGTCTAAGGAAGGCTCAAACACAGGGTTGGGGCCTGAGGATTTGGGGAAAGTCTCTCTGGGGACTTGATTTTCAAAATGAATTCTGACCACTGTGGAGGAAGGGAGAGTAAAAGTAGAGGGTGTTAAAACTTCTCAGAAGAGGAAATTGCATTTGTGAGGGCTCTGAGGTGAAGCAGAGTCCAGAACATTCCAGGAACTGAAAGAAGGGCCAGCTGGGCTGGAGTAGCAGGGCAGAGCCACAACATCTGAAGGGACACTGTGCAGGCAGATGCTGCCTGACAGCGGAGAGCACAGCAGGGTCTTTCTGCCATGACACCTCTTGATCTTCCTTAAAACTACCAGAGCCCTCCTCTCCTATATCACAGTGACTTCAAAATAAACACGGATGGTCCTGCAAGATTAAATCCTCAAACTCTGGTCAATTCTCAGCAGCTACATGGGACTGGGCCCAAGACCCTTTGAGAATACTCACAAACCTTATAGAAAATATATGGCATTTGCATATAAGTCAAGAACATCCTGCCATACCATTTGAATCTTCTCTATATTATTTACAACACTTAAGACAATAGAAGTTCCCTGCAGATAGTTGTACTATAATGCTTAAAAAATAATGGCAAAGCCAGGCATGGTGTCACATGCCTGCCGTTACACATGTGAGAGGTAGAGGTAGGATCATGAATTTTGCTCCTCAGTCATACAGTGAATCTGACAACAGCCTTAGATACATGAGACCTTGTTTCCTCCTCTTCAATAATAATGATAACAACAACAATAATAATAAATAGCGGCAAGGTAAAATGTCTTTGTATGTTCAGACATCCAATGTTTTCCCAAATCTTTTTACTCTGCAGCTGGCTGAATGCCTGTTAGCTGAACCCATGCGGCAGATCCAGATGCTCAGGGCAGACTGGACCTACATCACATCAGTCCAAGTATTACCTACCTCTGAGTGAGACTACTTCTTAGAGTTAAAGGTTGGCTGAAAGTGCTCCACTTCTGTTATTACAAAAGTTAAACTTTCTATCCTGACCACAATCATGAATTCCCTGTCTCCCAACAACTCTGGCTTGTTCTCCAAGAATCTTTGTCCCCTTCACTATTTGCAAACCCATGGCCTAGGGGACTTTCCTCCCATTTTCTTTCTTCTACCAGCATAAAGCTCAAACTCACATCTTTTTAATGGCTTTATGCTGACCCCAGTGGTGCTTGGTAACTACTCCTGGCTGACTGCTTTCTCCATTCCTCCCACCTACTTTCAGGCTTTATGACCCCTGAGCCTGCTCCTCTACTGAGCTACTACTCTGGCAGGAGCCCAGGGATTTGTTTTTCACTTTCTATGTAGATACTGGCCAAACTTTATTAATTGAATCAATTTAGCCTCTCTCTTTCATTTTCCTTCTGTCTAGCCAAAGGGCTGTTTCCTGGCTTTAGGTCCTCACTTTCCTTGCCAAATGGAATTCTTCCAATCTTTCCTCAGCACTTCCTGGGATGGGAGATATATAACCTTGCCATTGCTTTGTTTGAAATTGATCAATAACTTTCTTTCCCATAGAAGGAAAATCTAACCTCCTTATGGAGAAAACAGGGCCACTGTGGCCTGACCCTGGCTTGCATCTACAAACCTTCTGCCCAGGCATGCCACCTACTTCTGGTCTATTCCACCCTTGAATCTTGCACGGTAGCTGTTCTAACTTGCCTTCTTCCTCTAGCCACCATGTGACCGCCTGTCTCTGCCTGCTGTGCAATCTTTTCCGGTATCTGTTCCACTCATGTTATTCTCCCACATGCTTGATGTCCTTTAGAATTTAGCACACAGATTACAGGAAGCCTTTCTTGGACCACTGTTCTTCCTTCTGCCCACATGGTCTTGACCTCTCCCTCCACATACACTCTCCTCTACAGTAATAATTATCTTCAGAACTCTCTTTCTTCTTCAACATGGTTAGAAGCCTCTCAAAATCAAAACTTAAGCATTATTTGACTTTATGAGGATGGTGGTCAGCGTGGCTCTTGGTCTGTCATGAGCACTCAGGACAATGTCTGATTTGACAGTCTTACCATTCTTCTTCCTGAGTTTACTCTCAGGTGAGGATCTTCCATCTCCCTTCCCCTCCAAAGATAAATCTTCTCTCTCCTATATCAGTTAAATTTTCATTTCTATAGCAAGAAAAAGAGGGTTCTCTGTTTCACAGTTTCAAGGACTGGAAATCTAAGTCACCTGGCTTAAGTCTGGATAGAATGTATCCTTTAGCTGTATTATGTTATTGTATCATGGTGGTAATCCTTTCCTTCTTTCTTCCTTCCTTCATTTCTTCCTTCCTTCATTTCTTCCTTCCTTCCTTCCTTTCTTTCTTTCTTCCTTTCTTCTTTTTTATCTTGCTATTTTTTTGAGATAGTGTTTTCCAGTATATCCTGGCTGTCCTGGAACACACTCTGTAGACCAGAATGGCCTCAAAATTACAGAGATCTGTCTGCCTTTGCCTCCCCAAGTGCTGGGATTGAAGGTATGCAGTACCTCTGCCTGGCTTTTTGTGGGGATTCTTATCAGGAGCAAGAAAGTAATTACTTCCCTAACCAAGAGCAAAAAATGGGCCTGGCTTCCCAATCATTTCTACGGATACTCTTTTAGTAACCTAAGGACTTCCTACAAGACCCCACCTCCTGAAGATTCCACCACCTTCCTTCCAATAAAACCAAGTTGGAGATCAAGCCTTTAATATGTGAGTCTCAGGGAGAGGGCGTTTATATTCTTTTGCCATATTAACACCATGAACAAACATAACAGGGGAGGAAAGGGGTTATTTGACTTATACTTGCATGTCACAATCTATTACTGAGGGAAGCCAAGAGAGAAACTAAAGTGTAATTGAAGCACTTCAATTACATGGAGTGGATGTATGGAGGAATGGTCACTTCTGGTTAAGTTTCTCTGGGTCTTTCTCAGGCAGTTTTCTTATACAAGCCTGGAACACCTGCCCAGGGGTGGCACCACTCATAGTAGGCTGGGCTCTCCTCATCAATCAACAGCCAAGATAGTTCTCCACAGACCAAAGCTAAAGGGTGATTTGATCTGGGAAGTCCCTCAACTGGGACTCTCCTTCCAGGTGACTCTTGGTTGTGTCAAGTAGACAATAATAATGAAGCAGGACAAGAGCTTTTTAAATTACAGCATACCCTCACACTTCCCCCTTTCTTAAGTCTTCCAGAAAAGATGTCCTTGATATTTTCCTAGATTGGCTTTCTAAAAAAAATACATTATTTATGTGTTAGATAAATAAAAACACTCTGTCTTTACTTATTACTCTTTGAATTCTGCATAATAGGTTGGAATTTTCTTTCCAACCTATTATGGCTCCCTTCAAACTGTACCACTGGAGTTGCTTCTTCAGAGTTTGGCAGGGACTGCTTTATTACCAAGCTCAATGGCCTGGAAAGATCTCTGGCATTTCATAAGCCTTTGAAATCATTTTGCTTGTTTCCCAAGTGAATATACTACCCCAGCTGTGCTTTTCTGTCTGTTTGTTTCTGTCTGATACCTTTTGTACCCTTATGTCTTAGCCCCTCTTCCTATATTCAATTTCTTACTATTTTTCTGTGAAGTAGTCTTTTCTTACTTTTCCATCAATGTCTTTTTTATTAATGTAACCCACCATATAAACAAACTGAAACATACATACACACACACACACACACACACACACACACACACACACACAGGATCATGTCATCAGATGCTGAAAAGATCTTTGACAAAATCCAACACCCCTTCATGATAAAAATCTTGGAGGGATAAAGGGCCCTTACTTAAACACAATAAAGGCAATATACAGCAACCTAGCCAACATCAAATTAAGTGAAGAGAAACTTAGGGCAGTCTCACTAAAGTCAGGGACTAGACAATGCTGTCTACTCTCTCCATATCTATTCAATATAGTACTTGAAGTTCTAGTCATCGCAATAACATAACTAAAGGAGATCAAGTGGATACAAATTTGAAAGGGAAAAGTCAAAATATTACTACTTGTAGGTGATATGATAGTCTACATAAGTGACCCCTAAAATTCTACCAGAGAACTCCTACAGCTGATAAACACCTTCAGCAAACTGGCTGGATACAAAAACAACTACAAAGATTAATAACCATCCTTTATATAAATGATAAACAGGCTGAGAAAGAATTCAGGGAAACAACATACTTTAAGATAACCACAAATAATTTAAAATATCTTGATGTAACTCTAACCAAGCAAGTGAAAGACCTGTATGACAAGAACTTCAAGACTCTGAAGAAAAAAAATTGAAGTAGACATTTAAAGATAGAAAGATTTCCAATGCTCAGGGATCAGGCAAATTAACATAGTAAAAATGGCTATCTTCCCAAAAGCAATCTACAGATTTAGTGCATTTCTCATCAAATTTCCAACACAATTCTTTTCAGGCCTTTAAAGATGAATCCTCAAATTCATATGGAAAAACATTAAACCCAGGATAGTTAAAGCAATCCTGTACAAGAAAAGAACTTTTGGAGGAATCAGCATCTTGCATTATAGATCAATATTAATCAAACTGCATAATTTTGGCATAGAAACAGACTGGTTGATCAATACAATCAATTAGATGACACAGAAATAAACCCACACACCTATGCACTTTTGATTTTTGACAAAGAAGTCAAAATTAAGCAATGGAAAAAAGAAAGCGTCATCAAATGGTGCTGGTCTGACGGGATATCTGCATGGAGAAGAATGCAGATAGATCTGTACCTATCACCTTGCACAGAACTCAAGTTCAAGAGAATCATAAACCCCAATATAAAACTGAATACACTAAATCAACTAGAAGAGAAAGTGGGGGATAGCCTTGAACTCATAGGCACAGGAAACAACTTCCTGAACAGAACACTAATAACTCAGGGATAGAGATCAACAGTTAATACATGGGAGCTGATGAAACTGAAAAGCTTCTGTAAGGCAAAAGACACCATCAATAAGACAAAATGTCATCCCACAGAATGGGCAAAGATCTCCACTAACCCTACATTTGACAGACAGATAAAAACCAAAATATATAAGGAACTTAAGACATTAGGCACCAATAAACCAAGTAACCCAATTTAAATATGTGGTACAGGGCTAAAGAGAGAATTCTTGTCTGAGGAATCTCTAATAGCCGAGAAGCACTTAAGTGTTTAATGCCCTTAGTTTTCAGGGCAATGCAAATGAAATGGACTCTTGAGATTTCTCCTTATACCCATTAGAATGTCTAAGATCAAAAAACTCAAGTGACAGCACATGCTGGAAAAGATGTGGAGCAAGGGAAACACTCCTCCATTGCTATTGGAACCACTTTTGAAATAAATCTGGTGGTTTCTCAGAAATTTAGGAGTAGTTCTACCTCAAGACCTAGCTCTATCAGTAATAGGAATATACCCAAAAGATGCTCCACAATACTACAAGGACACTTGCTCAACTATATTCATAGCAGCTTTATTCTTAATAGCCAGAAACTGGAAACAACCTAGATGTCCCTTAAAGAATGGATAAAGAAAATGTGGTACATTTACACAATGGAGTATTATATATCTATTAAAAACAAGTATACGAAATTTGCAGACAAATGGATGAAACTTGAAAATATCATCCCGAGTAAGGTAATCCATACCCAGAAAGACATACATGGTATGTACTCATTTATGAGTGGATATTAGCTATAAAGTATAGGATAACCATGCTACAATTCACAGACCCAAAGAAGCTAAATAGCAAGGAGGCCTTCAAGGGGTTCCTGTACTTGTAGGCACCTAGCATGCCAATCCTTTGGGAGGCTTCACCCAGAAGCTGATGGAAACAGTTGCAGAGACCCATAGCTAAACATTAGGCTGAACCCAGGGAATCTTATGAAAAGAAGGAAAAAGGATAGCAGGAGACAAAGGGGTCAAGGACACCACAAGAAAACACACAGTATTGACTATCCTGGGCCCACAAATGCTCACAGACTGAACCACTAACCAATGAACATATATGTGATAAACCTGGACCTCCTGCACAGGTGTGGCAAGATGCAAAGCTTCCTCTTCACTCAGAACTCCTGGTAACTGGAGCAGGGCAGTCTCTAACTCTGTATCCTGCTTCTGGGCTCCTTTCCCCTGGCTGGACTGCATTGTTTAGGCTCAGTGGGAGATAGTGGGGGAGGGCCCTGGTTCTACTGCAGCTTGATGTGCTAGATGGATTGATATCCATGGGAGGACTCCCTCCCCTTCTCTGAGAAGAAAGAGAGAGGAGGACAGGGAGAGGAAAGAGTGGGAGGAAAGGAAGTAGAGTCGCTAAATAGATTAATAAAATAATAGATTAATAAAAATAATAATAAACAAAACAATAACAGCAAAAAATCAAAACAAAAAAAACTAAAACAAAACCAAGTCTACAAATTTTCCTATCCCTGGATTCATATTCCAGACTGTAAGAGCATGTTTTCAGAGAGGTGGCTGAAAGTGGAGAGGTGGAGAGGTGGCTCAGAGGTTAAAAGCTTATATTGTTCTTCCAGAGGATCCAAGTTTGACTCGCAGCACCCCTATGAGGTGGCTGACAAACACCTGTAACTCCAACTGCAGAGGAGTTGATACCTTTGGCCTCTAAGATCATCTGAATACATGTGACAAACTACACACACACACACATACACACACACACACATACACACACACAAATAAACACACACACACATGCACACAGAGCTAAAAATTTTAAAAAATATTTTAAAAGTAAAGCTTCAATGGCATAAATAGTGTGCTAAAGAAAGGTATCATTTCGTCATTTACATAGACATGCATAATAGTAATTACCTCTGTTCTTCTTGGTTGCTTCTACTGGCCAGTCCTCCTATCAGTTCTCTTGAAAACATCTGCCTTTAATCTGGTGTGCTTTTCCTTTGTCACCTAGCCTTCATATAACCCCTAAAGAAATCTTCCTGGAATACCAGTTTAAAACATCTCGTAACTCTTAATTTTTTTCAAATCTGTGATTGCTAAATTTTGGAAAGATTTAAATCTAAAACTACATAGATTGCCTATCTGTTAGAAATTCTTACTGTGCAAGCCTAAGAACCCATGATGGAATGAGAAGACCAACTCATGAAAGCTGTCCTCTAGCCTCTACACATTTACCATTTCACATGTACAAACAAACAAACACAATAGTAATAAATAAAATGATTTCATATTTTTATGAGTCTAATTTTGAAAATTACCTTCATTAACAACCAAATCAAGTTATAGACTTCCCCTACTGGCACCTTGTGTACATGTATAATGTATTCTCAGCCTAAGTTCACACTTTGATTCTTCATTTACTCTGTTATAGCCAAATGGCTTTTGTTACATATATTCATCTCTCTATCTAGAATCTAGATTCTAGACCACATAGTTTTCTAACTGTATTGTGTTGTATGACATGACAATATGTATATATGACACATACATACATACATACATACATACATACATACACAAATAACAGGATCTTGCTATGTTATCCAGGCTGGACTTAGGCTTGCAATTTCTTGCTTCAGTTTCCTGAATGTTGAGATTACAGGTATAAATGGATGTAGGAGGAGATAAATAGAATTCATTTTAAGATCATTTCCTTAAAGCTTTAATCTTCAATAAAGTTTATAACTCAGAAAATTGAGGTCAAAGTTCCTATCTCTTTATATGCAGCCTACATTGATAACACTGAATTTACAACTATTCTACATTACAGCTCAAGTTTCTGTAGATCTTTTTGTCATTGTGTCAGTACATGCTTTCCCAGCGCAGCCACTACAGAGATGAGATCTGTCTAACCAGTTCATCGCTGCCCTCTAATTTTCCAACATCAGTAGTTTCCAGGGTCCAGAGTCCAGCATCTAGAGTGTGGAAAACCAAATGGCTTGGTGCTGCCTTTCTTTCTGCTCTCAGTGTCAAATCTGTGGCAAGTAGAAAAACCAGCAGCTGCGTGGACTGTGATCATGATCACTGCTTTCTCTTTCTACTCTGTTATGTACAAGCCTACTTCATCAGGATGCCATTTTCCCCCAGTCAGCCCTCTTGTACTTATCTTTCCACCATGATAGAGAGGGCATCAATCTCAAAAAAAATGAGCTGTGTTTGCTACTTTCTTCCCCTACATCTTGGGCTGTTCATACTCCCTAACTGCAATCTTATCAAAGGGAGGAAGAGTGGCTATCATACTATAGTAGTTAGTATCTGGCTGACACCTCTCCCTTACACAGCCATGGCTATTAGGATGTTGGTATACCAAGGATGAACATTTAAAAGACATTTTAAGGTTCTTGCCAACTGTCTCCTGAGAGGCTTCATCTAGCAGCAGATGGAAGCAGATGCAGAGACCACCAGCCAAACATCAGACAGAGCCTGATCATCAGTCTTGTGGAAAAGGATTGATCGAGCTGGATGTGTCAAAGACACTACAAGAAGACCTACAGAGCCAACTAAACTGGGTCCATGGGGGCTTTCAGAGACTAAACTACCATCCAAAGAACACACATGAGCTGGACCTAGGTTTCCTACACATTTGGAACAGATGTACAGCTTGGTCTTCATGTAAGTCCTGTAAAAATTGGAGCAGGGCCTGTCTCTGCCTTTGTGGCCTGCTATGGGATCCCCCTTCCTTAGCTCCCCTCAGTGGGAGAGGACAAACTTAGTCCTGCTGGGTTGTACCCAACAGGGTCTTCCCCTTCTCTAAGGAGAAGGGGGAAGGGTAATGGGGAAATGAATTGTAAGGGAGGAACTGGGAGGAGAAAAGGATGATAGCTAAAATTAGGATATAAAGTGATAAATAAATTAATGGGAAAAAGATTCTTGTCAAGTAATTTTGTTGTGATTTTTTTTAAATTCTAGAATTTTATTAGAAAACTAGTATATTTCTGAAGGGCGGCAGTTCTAATGTTAAAGTCTGATTCCCCAATTGGTTCTTGATTTGTCAGTAAAGAAGGCTGGGCGGGGGGCAATTGCTTGGCAGAAGGCAGAGGCAGGACTTCCATATCCCAGGAGGAAAAGGCAGATGAAGGGAAGGAGAGAGGAGCTTTCTGCCATACTTTTGAGAAAGAGGAATATAGCAACCATGTGAGGCCTTGGTGGGGGTTAGGGGTAGATCTGGGGCCTGTGGCCTCTGCTACAGAAGGCTGGCCCAGATGTTTGCAGGGACTAGGTGGGACTAGCCACTGATGTTTAGGGCAAGTGGAAAGACAGAGATAATAAATTGGTAAGGGCTTGTCCAGGCAGGAGATAGTAACACCCAGAAGGCAATTTGTAAAGTAACAAACTCTGTGTGTGTGTGTGTGTGTGTGTGTGTGTGTGTGTGCGTGTGTGTCTGTGTGTGTCTGTGTGTGTGTGTGTTGTTCTCAGATTCAGGGAAGCTGGGAGAGGACTGGTAGCATGGTCACTTCCCAGAGCAAAGAAAGGTAGAATAAAAGGGAAGCCGGGTGGGTGCTCTAGAGCATGGTCGGTCCTGGAAGAAAAAGCTGTAGAGTAAAACTACATGTAACACATTTCTAGTTCAATTACTCTATTATTATGTAACTACTATAGTGTAGCAGCAATGTTGTGTACTAACTGAGCTATTCTTTGTTTTTTTCTTTTCTCTTTATTTATTTATTTTTTTTCTCACTGAGGCCCTACCAGTCTCTCTTGTATATGTGTCAGGAGCCTTGGACCAGCTAGTGTATGATGCCTGGTTGAGGACTCAGTGTCTGAGAGATCTCAGGGGTCCAGGTTAGTTGAGACTGCTGGTCTACCTATGGGGTCATGCTCCTCCTAAGCTTCTTGCAGTCTTTCCATAATTCAACCACCAGGGTCCCTGGCTTCCTTCTTTCTTTCTTCCTTCCTTTCTTTCTTTCTTTCTTTCTTTCTTTCTTTCTTTCTTTCTTTCTTTCTTTCTTTCTTTCTTCCTTTCTGTTGGATATTTTCTTTATTTACATGTCATGTGATATCTCCTTTCCTAGTTTCCTCTCCAAAAAAGAGAAAAAACTTAAAACAAACAAACAAAGAAGCCAAAACCAAAATCAACCAAGCAAAAAACCCTGGTCCCTCCCCACTTCCCCTGCTCACCAACCCACCCTCTCCTGCTTCCTGGCCCTGACATTCCCCTATTTTGGGGCATAGAACCTTCATATGGTTTCAACTGGTGGGGCATATCTATCTGCATCTGTATCAGTCAGGTGCTGATAGGGCCTCTTAGAGGACAGCCATCCTAGATTCCTGTCTGCAAGCTCACCATAGACTCAGTAATACTAACTGAGCTATTCTAAAAAAAGAAATCTAACAATATTTAATAATTTTACTTTTATAAGAGACTGTATTTCAGGCTTCAAATAGTCAAAAATTAAGAATTTTTAGACATATAGTGATACACATTAGTATTTCAATTTTCTTATATGCACAGATTTGTTTTTATATTCTGAGAATGGGTGAGACTGAAGAAAACAAGTATGTAAAATGATTAAAAAATATACTCCTTAATGTCATTATATTTATACAACTAAACATAGCCAGAGTTGTAGATGTAACTTGGTGGTACAGTGCTTTTCTAACATATGAGTGGCCAGGGGTTTGATGGAAGCAACATACAAACACACACACACACACACACACACACACACACACACACACACTTGCCCTCTCTCTACAGGCAACTCTTCTGTGTACTCATCATATACTTCTCAATGTTCTTATAGAATCTTTAAATATATGTATGTCACATATTAGCATGATATATATTTAGATACATGTACATTATTCCATTTAATTGTGATTTATTTAAAGGTAAGGATTAAGGTTTTGTTTTTTATATGTCCATGTGTACTACTAATTCAACAACAGCACAGTGGTACAGACAATGCATTTAGCTAGTTATGGAAGGAATACAAATAAATGAATGTGTAAATTCCTTCATGTTAAAGTAGTAACCTGGAGTAGTTAATTTACACACTCAGGGCCTTAGTTAGGATCACCAATGTTTCCCCACAGGCCCAATGTTAACTGCTTAGTCCCTGAGCAACACCATTGATTACTGAATCTCTGTGATGTGAAGCCTGGTAGGAGGCCATAAGATCATTGAGGATATGCCCTTAGAGGGGATTATGGGATCCTAGTCTGTGCTCCACTTTCTCTGTTTTTCCTTTCTGGATGGTGAGGCAAGCGGTTTGCTCTGTTGTATACTCCAGCCACCTCTTGATACTTCCACAGTCCCAAAGCAATAGTGAGATATAATTGTGGCCCAAACTGCAAAAGCTGTGAGCCAGGAGAACTTTTCTCTTTGTGAGTTAATTGCCTCAGTGGTGTCACTAGAGTGACAGCTGACTAATGCAGCCAGGCACCAACACACAGGAATGTCACCCATAATCCTGAGAACTTCCAAGAAGAAAACAACCTCTTTCAAGGCAGGCATGTGCAGATCTCTTCTGACTCTGAAGGACTGAATTTGAAATGTTTGGTTTTATTCCCCTGTGTATATTCCCTGACTCCAGACATCAGGCATATTCAATGCCTCAAGATTTTGTTTGTTTTTGTTTTTTAGGTTTTCCTCATAAAATCACTTTCTCTTTCCAAAGTCCTAGTAGTTCTTACAATGCGCATAGCTTCTGCTGTGCTTAGCACCATGACTACCTAGCATGGAGTGGACTCAAGTTCTGGCAGGGGTGCAGGCTACGATACAGTGATTTTGCCGTCATATATGTATAATTTTCCAAGAGGGAAAATGTAGAGAAGTGCAGGGCAGGGCTTTGTAGTGTGTAGTTTTTGCTACCCCACTTTAAGCTCTGGGTGGACCATGTTACCAACACTGCCCAGGTTTCCTTGGATCCTTGAATGAAACACATGCACACACACACACACACACACACACATAAAAGCTTATTTTTCAGCCTGCCTTATTGGCTCAATTGGTAGGTGCTTCTAATCTCCCATGGCTAGAGTGCCCTTTCCAATACTCAGCACCCTAAATCTGCCCTCAGCTTTAGTTGTTACCCAAGGCCCAGTCAGGGAAGTGGCTGATGGCCATTTCACCCTAGATCTCACATGGCTGGTGACCTTTTTCTCCCTCTGAAGCATGGCAAAAATCTCTCTTCCTCTCTTTGCATCTCTTCACTTCCTACTGAGGCAACATGTAAGTCCCGCCTCTTTCCTTCCACCCACCAATTGGCCCCTGGCGTCTTTATTGATAGATCAAGAACCAATTGAGAAACAGGACCTTACCATCAGAACCAACCCCTACGGGGCTTAAGAGAGAAAAATCACAGTGAGAGAAAGACATCAATCAGAAAGGGAATCACAGGGAACACAGTGAATCATTTAGGTCAGCCTCCTTGATGATACAAACTAACAAGGCCTGTTTGTTAACAGTGGAGATTGTTAGAAACTTTCAATTCAGAAAATCAAACTGACTCCTATGATGCACACTCTCTTTCTGTGCATGTGTGCGTGCATTTGGAAGCCAGAGGTCAATAATCTTTCACTATTGCTCTTTTTTTTTTTTTTTTTTTTTTTTTTTTTTTTTTTTTTTTAGATAGGGTCTTTTACTGAACTCAGAGCTTACCAACTAGATAGACAGGCCAGCCAGCAAAGGACCTCCTGTCTCTGCCAACCAGTTCTCAGATTACAACTGAGGTCCTCATGCTGGTATAACAAACATTTTACACAGCAAACCATCTGACAAGGTGCATTTTTATTCTTATAAGTAGGCAAGTTTAGGAAATATTGAATGGGTTCATTTTAACTCCTGATATCAAATTCAGTCCTAAAAGGTTCACAAATTCCTCTACTTACAATCCTTGCTTCCCCGTATTGATTCCACAGAGTTCTCCATCTTTTTTCTCCCTTCTGTCTCTCTCAGGATCCCTCCTTTCCTCTGCCTCCCTTCTTTCCCTCCTTTCTTTCCTCCTTTCAAATTTTACCCCCCCTTCCCCCTTTGTTCAGCATATTCCCCAAATTCGGTGTTTTGTAATGGGACCTCACTGCAAGTGGAGTTAAAGGAAGTAGAAGCCACAGGTGCTGCATGTCACTACTTGATGTCATCCATGAGTTTACGAACTTACAGAGGTGATTTCAGTACATTACCTAACTATATCACCAGGCAGGTTTTACATGTATGCGAGTTTGTTTGCTTTTTACATACTGATCAAATAAAGTTGGATAATAAAGCTGAGTTGTCCAATCCCTTCAGAAAGTCCCTAGTCCTTCCACTTGGGAATTTTGAATCTGAAAAGTTCGAGCATTTTCTATGTGATGTGCTCCTTCTAAAAATAAGACTTACATGAAGCCTGGCACTATTTTCACTTTGTGTACTCAGAATGACAAGCAGCACTTGGGGAAACTTTGCTTGAATTAACTCTAATCTTAGCCCTCTGCTGCTCTGAGCAGTACTCTTGGCATTTTCAGATAGACTCCTTCCTGGTCCTGACCTGTTGCCTCTTGCGATTTAAACATCTGGGCTGAAGGTAAGTATATTGTATTATCCAGGTGCCAGGCACTCTATTTGTTGCATTATTAGCATACAGATATGTGCCTCTAACTGAAATAGTGTTGTTAAAAAATAAATATGCAACCACACATAAAGGTTGATACTGAAGAAATATTTAGAAGTTAGATTGAATGAAGGCTTCACACACCCCTGACCATCTCATATATTCATGCTGAAGACAGAACAGAGTATTAAGGGGGGCATGATACCTCAGGCAGTACTTAAAATTCATATGACTATAGTATGGATTTGTCAACTGCACAGTAGGATATCTGAAGGGAAAGACCTTGCTTTGCCAGCTCATCAATACTTCTTAGCACAAGGGGGTACATAATAAGTGTGTGTAAATGTTTATGAAACTTGACTTTAATTAAGACATGCCTACGGTTACTTGTTTTGAACCTCACACTAGAAAAATCCATTCTTGCTGTAGCTGAAAAAAAATTATTCTCTTCCAACATATCCTATTAGGAAAAAGTGATAGCAAGCACTTTGTTAGGGAGGCTTTCCATAAAACATGCAATTTGCTTCTTGTGAAGCTTTTTTGTCTGTCACCTGTGTGTCTTTTCCTAATATGGTCAGTAATGCATTTAACACATTTGATTGGTTTTACTATTTGTTAATTCTTCTAGAATGTCCCATTTTCACTATCATAAGTTGCTCATTTCTTATTGGGAGCTGTGGTTCATTGAGAAGGGGAGTTCCTTTATGGCTAGTAATGCTTTGGAATCCCCAGGGATGGTCCATGACAAAAGAGATTAGCATTCTGAAATGACACCCTTCAAACCACAACTAGTCAGTGTGTGGTCTGAGTCACACACATTCTTTGTCAGATCAGGTCAGCCTGTGCTAAAAGGGTGAAAGAGGAGGAAGAAATCCTTATAAAAGTACAGCATGCCCAACAGAAAGTTCTCCAGCCACGCTTTAGAATCTTGAGCTCTAACCTACTGAAACTTTCTAATATTTAAAATTACAAATACACCATGAATTTCCCTTCACTACATTGAGTACTTTAGTTGTGGTGTACTTTATTTATGTACGTATTCTTCAAGTTGTTTCTGAATATCTTTCTTGGACTTTTTTCTATTTCATTTTTGATTCCAAAGAGAATTTTTCCAACATTCCTGGCTTCACATTAGCTAAGGTACTTTTTAAAAGATGCCTACATGTCCAGTGTAACATCAAGAACTGAATTTGTTAGCAAAAGCATAAGACAAAAAACTCATTGTTAGGGAGTGTCTATAAGTGGTAGGTCTGAATGGACTGCCTTCCAGAGCCAGGTATGAATGTTAACCATTGAAGAAGTTCTGAAGAAACCATGTCTCAGGTCTCATAGATCAGCAAAAAGGAAGGGATTAATCAGATTAAGTTACTGTCTTTTCCTAAGTAATTTCCTAGTTGATATTCATGAGAGTAGCTGAGTAATGCCAGGTCTTAGCTGAGCAAAACCTTGCCTTTATTCCACACCTATGTCTCCATTCTGGCTGAAGATCAAGTTGGCTAAGCCTGGTTGTTATGCTCATTTTAGCCCTTGTTACTTTTATAAACTTTGCTTTCATTTCATAAGACAAAGTCTTTGGTGCATAAGTAATACAATATCATAATGGAACTCAGGTTTCCTAAGAGTTGACATACCAACTCTGCAGTTTTTTAGGACCTAGATCCTCCCTCCAAAGCCATTCTCAGCTCTGTAAAGTGATAGTTCTAGAGCAGTGGAGTTCTAGAGCAAAGCTTGAAGACACATGAGATGTTGGTCCCTCCACACCCAAACTAATAAACAAATATATAGAAGCCTGGGGTTGTGGCCTGCGGGAGACAGATCAAGAAGACTGAAGGTTTGAGGCCAACCTAGAGTACACATCAAGATGCTGTCTCAAAAAAATCCCAGTTTCCAAAGGCAGATGAGAAAATATGATGCTAAGTTCTCAATTTAATGCTGGCATACAACACTTGTGGTGTCTGAGGAAGGGGGACCAGGAAGGCTCCCAAGACTCACACTGAAGACCTACCATGCAAAGCCCCAGCTTCCTTATTTGTAAAATGGGCACAATCTCCCATAACCTGTCTAAGTAGCTTAAAGAAAATGTGTGTGTGTGTGTGTGTGTGTGTGTGTGTGTGCATGTGTGGGAAAATACATTAAAAAGAATGAGATATTAAAATGTGACTCATCTAACTCCAAAGTTCTTGAGAGCTAACTCTTTTCTTTCAGGAAGAAAGAAAAATTTTTTTGAACCAGAGCTTCATAATTTCCTTCTGTCAAGGGTAGTGGCCCTTTTGCCGGTTTTCCTAAATGACTCATACAGACCTTGTCACAAACTATCCTGAAGTTTATTTTCCCTTCCTTTCCTTCAATTCAATTCTAATTTCTGGTAGACACAATTTTAAATCTGTATGTTTGTGCTCTCAGCTCATGGAAGGGGCTGTCAGGAAGCCGTTCTGGAGGCACCAAACCATACCACACCATGCTATACCACACACTGGTGGGAAGAGCCAGAGCCAAGTGGGACAGAAACTTTCTACTCAGAAAGGAGGAAAGAAGAATGAGAATCTGGATGAAGAGAGGAATTCTGGGATCAAGAGGATTGCTCGGAGGGCCAAAGAGATGAGAGAAAGCAGTGAGATGGAACCCTGAGAGCACAGATAGCAAAGTACCACACACCTCTTTATTTCTATCTGATAGGCAAACCCATAGATTTCCTTTTAGAAAAGTATTAGTGCTTATTACAGCTGACAGATAGTTGACACTAAAACAAGAAGATCATCTTGGGTAAGGTCACCAAAATTCAAAAAGATACACATAGCATGTATATCTCACTTATAATTGGATATTAGCCTAAAGTATAGGATAACCATGCTATAATCCACAAACCCAAAGAAGCTAAGTAAGAGAGAGGGCCCAATGGAATATCACTGAGAAGAATAGAGTAGACATGGGTGGAGGGCAGAGAGAGGGAGGAAGTTGGGGTGGGGAGGGAAGCAGTAGGGATCAAGTGGAGGGAGGGAGGGAGGAGGAATAGAGTAGAAGGGAGAGGGTATGGGGAAAGAGAACTGGAATTTGTGTGTGAGGGGGCATCTCTGGGATGAGCTAGAAATCTAGGACAAAGGAAACTCCCAGGAATCTATGAGGGTGATCTACCTAGCAATGGGGGATACGAATCTGAAATGGTCATCTCCTGGAACCAGAAAAGACCAACAATGGAGGGACTGGAACACCAGCCCAATGATAAAACTTTAGATCCACAATTTGTTTTGCAGAAATAGAAAATGAGAAAATGGCCAACCAGTGACTGGCAATAACTGAGAGGCCTCACCAACAACTGATAGAAACAGACGCAGAGACTTACAGCAAAAGCTTAGAAGGAGCTCGGAGAATTCTCTTGTGTTGGGGGAAGATCAGAGGAATCAGAAGGCTCAAGGACACCATGAGAAAACACAGAATCAAATAACCTGGGCCTGTAGGGGCCCACAGAGACTGAATCTCCAAGTAGAAAGCATACAAAGGATGGACCTAACCCTGGCACATATGGAACAGTGGTGCAGCTTGGTCTTCATGTGGGACTCCTAATAGCAGGAGCAGGAGTCGTGGCCTTGGATCCCTTTCCCGTACCTGGGCTGCCTTGTCTAGCCACAATAGGAGAAGCTGTACCTAGTCTGACTGCGGCAACTTGATATGACAAGGGGGGTTGATATCCCTGGAAGGCCTCCCCTTTTCTAAGGAGAAAGGGTAAACCAAAGGATAGAAGGAGGGGAGATAAGAGAGAGATACTGGAAGGAGAAGAAAGAGAGGAAGATGCAATCAGGATGTAAAGTAAACAAAACTATAGTAAAAACATCATATATAATTGACAAACAGTTAGAGCTCGTGAGTGTTAGATGGCCTCAGTACAGCTACCTGCTTACCTTAGCTTGGTCCTGCAATCTGAGTCATTGGCTGAAGTTATCTGGACTTAAACCTCAGTAGTTATAGGAAGCTCATTTCTTTTGTGTTCCACCAATGAATCAGGCAACAAAGGGATGACACAGTGTTGAATGGAGATAGGAAACAGATATCAGAGAGGGGGATTACAATTAGCCTTGGAGTGACACAGTGTTGAATGGAGATAGGAAACAGATATCAGAGAGGGGGATTACAATTAGCCTTGGAGTGCTTGAGACACTTCACACTTGGTTGTGCTTTGTCCAGTGATCTCTGGCTAATATCTGAATCCTGGCCCATTCCGTATTTCCTGAATCTTAACTCCATTCAGGAAATACAGGTTAGAAGGACTCAGATCTTGGGGTTGGGGGTATTGGTGAGAATCCATGAGCCTGCATTTGTAAAGCCCAGTTGGGTATTAGGACTAAAGTGGAGAGAGCATTCCTTCCAAAGAGCCGGAGTGTTGGGTGTGGAGTTAGGGATGGGGTGGAGGCACAGTCCCCTCAAGCCTTTGTCATTCACCTGGAGATCAGGGACAATGTCTTGGTCCTAAAAACAAAGTCATTCCCTTTTCCAGAGCCAATATGATTGGGGTAAGAGAATTTGTATGTTTCTAATACAGGGCAAAAGGGACACACAGTCAGAGTTTAACTATTGTGTGATGACAACTAATTTGGGAAAAGAAGTATTTGATATCATCAACCTAGGACTTCAAGATTTGCTTTCAATCTGTCAAAACAGCTTATGAAAATAGTGCTGTTTAAAGACAGACCATGGAACTTTTTCTGAAAGAGCAGATGAGACAGGGAGAATGTTGAGAGCAATGTCATCAAAAACATAGGTAAAGGGGTTGCAGACCTGCCTGAGGCAAGACAGGTGCTTACCAGGGCTCTGTGTCTTAGTGCTTTTCTGCTGTGGTAATCATAACATATGACAGAACTTAAGGGAAGATGAATTTGGTTGGATCCTGGTTTCAGAGAAATTTCACTTTGCCATGGCAGCTGTGGTGATCTGAATGAGAATACCTCCCAACAGGTTCCCAGGTCCCCAGTTGTTGGTGTTTGGGAGGAAGTCCATCACTTAGGGTGGATTTTGAGGTTTCAAAGCTTCGCACCATTCCCAGTGCTCTCAATCTTTGCCTCTTGCTTATGTTTTATATGTAAGCACTCTGCTTGCTGCTTTGGCTGCTGTGTGTCAAAAAATGGGGTCCTGCATCTGCTCAGGGCTAGAGCTGCTGGGCAAAGTGGATGCGGGGAGTTTGACTGTGTGAACCCCCACGGAACTGCCAGGTGGGTGCTGGGCTGTGAGAAGCCCCAGTACCCCGCTCTGGAAATGGGGAAGGCACAGTCTGAGGTCCCTGTGGACCTGCAGGAGTTGGGCTCAGACTCGCAGGTGTTCTGGAGTCCCTGGGCCTCATAGAGGCCAGGCACATCAGGTTCTCAGTCTTGGGCACCTCAGATGCTGCTGGATGTCTCAGAAGAGCTGAGAATAGAATGGGCACCTGCTGGTGGACTCTGGCCTGGGGCCAAAGGGAAAAGATCAAGGAGGTGGGGTTGGCCAGGGGCTGTGGCTGGAGCACAGGGAGGCCTCCTGGGGAAGACCTGCTCCATTGCTCCAGCATGGCAGATCCTAATGAGAAGAGGCAGTCCATGGTTTTGTGGTGTTTATTGTAGAAAGGCAGAGAGTAGGGAAGTAGAGGTCGGCCGTGGCCATATGGAGAGAGGAGGGAAGGGGTGGGGGAAGGAGGGTGAGAGGCAAGAGTAAGAGCAAGAGGGTAAGAGAGGGAACAAGAGAGCGAGCAGGGGACAAGCAACTTCTTTTTATAGTAGGCTGGGCCTACCTAGCTGTTGCCAAGTAACTGTGGGGGTGGAGTCCTGACAGAATACCAGGAGCTTGGGGCATTGCCTACATGACTGATGGCCACAGCTCTCTGAGGGAGGTTGGGGGTAGGTACTGTGGGAGGCTGTACCTACACTGGAGCTAGGGGCTCAAGTGGCTTGGCCGAATACCTGCCATTCCATGTAGGTGGAAGTCACCACCCACCAGGTCACCAGTATTCAAGGCCTGTGGTCAACAGGGGACCAGGTTAGCTGTGCATAGCTCACAGTCCCCAGGCCACCATGCCGGCTTCCCACTTACAGTACTTCTCTATGATCACATAGAATTACCTCTGGGACCATAACCCAAAATAACTATCTTCCATAAGCTGTCTAGCCATCATATTTTATCACTGCGTCAGAAAAGCAAAAAAATACAGGAAAGGCATGAGGGTAAAGTGGCTACATCCATGATGGCCTCTTACCAATAGATCAGGGTACAGAGAACAGACTTGTCAGGTATTCTTCAAAGTCCCAACCCTAGTGACCACATGCTGTCAACCAGACTCCACTTCTTAAAGCTCCACAACCTATAAAATGGTGCCACAAGCTGGTGACCTTTCAAAGCATTGCACTATGGGAGGCTACGTTGGGTAGAGAGACTCCCAAATTGACTGGGAATGCAGTTTGGACAATGTCATGGTGGATTCTAACTCAAAACTGAGTTGAGCACACCATTCAGAGAATGGGGTGGTTGCAGGGTAAAATATGATGCTTCCTGTTGAAAGGGTCTTGATATTTACTTCAACACTTGTACAATGTGTTAAAAGGGAGAGGAAATGAGGATTAAAGGTGGGGAAGGTTAAAGGTTTGAGTTGCAAGTGGAAGTGGGTCAGAAGACAGAGCTGCTATTACTGGACAGAATCACAAGACTGACTGTGGAGCCTGAACTGTACTGCAACTATCCAGGCACACCAGAAAACCCTGGTACACTTTAAACCCCACATCTTTCCCAGAGCACCTCTGCTTTCTTTTTTTTCTACATTGGATTTCCACCATAATACATCGTTCAACAAAAGAGATCAGCTCAAAAAAAAAACAAAAAAACAAAAAAAACAAAACAAACAAACAAACAAACAAACAAAAAGAAACGTTTCAAAACCAGTTGACCCGTAGGACTATTATTACTCACTCTGAAATTCTGTAGTAGTAAGTCTTTGATCAGCCTCTAGATTGGTCTATTTTTCCAAAGTCTAAAGGATTAAACAGAGTGTGTGTGAAAGACACAGGAGATGTGCATAAGATACAAATAAACTCTCTTTGCTAAATTTGGGACTGGAGATACTCCACCCTCTCTAAACTTGGAAGTATCTGGCATCTGCCCAATAAAAACCTCTCTCAAACCAATGAACCTCCTCTGAGGATGTCACCAGCATAGGGGATCAAGAAATACAGTGCTAAGTTGCTGGATTAGTGGGTGGGAAGTAAGATATGGCTACTTTTATTTATTTCTTTTCATGTTTCAGTTGCTGTACAAATTAATGAGTTTCACTATGCCATTTTGTATGCACACAGAGAAGGCATACTTTGTTGTATGTATTCTGTCTACTTTTCCCATCTGATCTCTTTGCCTCTAGCTGATGTCTTTCTTCCTGCCAAATAGTATTTGCCTCCCCCTGCTTACCACTCTTTCTATCACATGTATTCCATTGTTCTCTCTCAACCGTACCTTTTCCACTTTCATCACACACTCACAGACAGAGAGAGACAGAGACAGAGACAGAGAGACAGAGAGAGATTTTAAATATAGGTTCCATTTGTGAAAGAAAATATGAGTCTGGCTTACTTTTCTCAATGTAATTTTCAGTCCCACCAACTTGCCAATGTCTTGGCTTTATTTTTCTTTGTAGATATATAAAATTCCATTGTGTGTTTATCTCTATATCATGTTTTCTTTACCCATTAATCTGCTGATGGACACCTAGGCTGTTTCCATTGCCTATATATTCTGGCTTAATGAAGCAATGAGCAGAGTTGTGCAATGTCTCTGTGGTATGTAGACTCATAATTCTTCAAGAATATACCCAAGAGAAGTATAACTGGGTCATGTGATTGTTCTATTTTCAGCTTATTGAGAAATGTCCACACTGACTTTCATAGTAACTCTGTTTCAGTTCACCAGCACTGTTCTGTTCATAGTGACTAGTTTGTAGTTCACCAGCACTGAATAAAGGTTGTTCCTCCCGTGTTCTTGCCAACCCTTCTTGTTATTTCTTGTTTTGATGATAGCCATCCTAACTAGGGTGGAATGGAATCTTAAAGCAGTTTTAATTTGCATTTCCCAGATGACTGAGGACACTATCTTTTCAAGCATTTCCTGGTCATCTATGTTTCCTTTTATTGGAGTCTTTGAAGTATTGAGTCTTTGAGTTTTTAGTATTATCTGTTCAGAAGAATTAGCATTGCATATCTGTGAGATGTAATATCCTGTAGATCTGTTAAATTCTTTTAATCAGTAGTATAGTTGAACTCTGGTATTGTTGACTTTTAGTTTAAATGACTTATTTAAAGATGCAAGTGGAGTATTTGAATTTCTCACTATTACTATTATGACAGAACTTACTCGAACATTTATGTCCATTTGAATTAATATATGAACTGGGAATTCTGTTTTTGGATTTTTTATTTTGTTTTGTTTTTGTTTGTTTTTCAATACACAGGGTTTCTCTGTGTAGCCCTGGCTGTCCAGTAAATCACTCTGTAGACCAGGCTGGCCTTGAACTCAGAGACCTACATGCCTCTGTCTCCTGAGTACTGGTATAAAGGCATGTGACACTACCACCCCACAAGACATATGACATTATATAAAACTGTTATTTTTACTGCATTTTTGACTGTTGTGTCTATTTTTTCTATGGTATCTTCTGCACCTGAGATTCTCTCTTCTATCTCTTGTATTCTGTTGGTGATGCTTGCACCTATGACTCCTGATCTCTTTCCTTGGTTTTCTATTTCCAGGGTTGTCTCCCTTTGTGATTTCTTTATTGTTTCTATTTCCATTTTTAGATTCTGGATGGTTTTGTTCATTTCCTTCACTTGTTTGATTGTGTTTTCCTGTAGTTCTTTAAGGGATTTTTGTGTTTTCGATTTAAGGTAGCCTACCTGTATTCTTTTGTATTTCTTTAAGGGAGTTATTTATGTTCTTCTCAAAGTCCTCTATCATCATCATACATTGCGATTTTAAATCAGAGTCTTGCTTTTCTGGTGTTTTGGGGGTATCCAGGGCTTTCTGTGGTAGGAGAACTGGGTAGCCTTGGTTTCTGTTGCTTATGTTCTTGCCCTTGCCTTTCATCACCTGATTATTTCTGGTGTTGGCTGGTCTTTCTGTCTCTGACTGTGGCTTGTCCCTCCTGCAAGCCTGTGTGTCAGTACTCCTGGGATATCAGTTCTCTTGGAGAGGATTTTGTGTATGGGGAGCTGTGGTAAGGGTCATCTCCGGGGTCCAGATGGAAACCAGAAGGATCCTGTACTCAGCTATTCCTTGATTCTTGTATCCTGATGGCTCTGGGTGGGTCTCTTTTGGGCCAGGAACTTGAGCAGAAGTGGTGGTCTTCCCGGTGCTCACAGGTGTGTCAGTACTCCTGGGAGGCCAGCTCTCTCCCATCTCTATTTGGGTATGGAGAGCTGTGGCACAGGATCAGCCTATTCCATTTACTATTAATAACATAGAGTTGGCTTTTTCTTCTGACTATAGTTTGAAGTCTACTTTAACAGATATCAGAATCACTCTGCCAGCATCACTTGACAGATTGTTATCCACTCCCTGCCTCTCAGTCTGTGGTGTCTTTATCAGTGAGGTGTGTTTCTTAGAACCAACTGGCAGCTGACGATTATTAATCCAATCCATCAGTCCACATCTCTTTGGTGATTTGATTTAGGATAATTATTGAAAAATATTTATTAAGTCTTATCATTTTTTGGTTGCTTTCAGATTTTGTTTATTTCTGTGTTCTGAGATGTTGGTTTAGAGTTGTTCAGAGTTATCTGTTGATCTCATTGTACAGCCTACTCTTGATGGCCCAGTCTTTGGTACCACCAGGAAGGAGAAGATAAATTGCCTTTGGCAGTGACTTCTCTTTCCTTCACCTTAGCAGGGATTTCTATGGTGGAAGCTGTGTTTGGTGTTCTCATTGACTTTGGTACATATCTTTTTCTTCTCAATTTTCAGAAATTCTTCCACGTGTTGGTAGATTACCGAAGTTCTTCTGTTTCATTCTTTGGAATAGAGTCTAGTTTTTCTTTCTGTGGGTCTCTCTTTAATGGGTCAGAGGACACTTCTAGCCCACTTTCTAACCTGAAGTCCTCCTTACTTAGAAAAAAAATATTCCCTGTTTCATTCTAGTACTTCTGAGTGCCCAGTGCATTGCATCATCCAGCCCTGCTCAGCTGCTTCAGGCCATCCAAGAGAGGTAGACTTCATTTTTTGTTTGTTGTTTTGTTTCGCTGTTTTTATTTGTTGGTAACTCATTGAAGTTGAATGGCTTGGACAATAATGAACACAGTACACAGAGGCCTTTCAACCTACATTGCTTGGACTCATCTGGAAGGCTTGTTCAAGCGCGGCTTTCTGGGATCCACTCCAGAGCGTCTGACTTATGGTTATGATAAGGCTTTCTAACCAGTTTCAGGTGATACTGACACTGCTGATCTCGATCAGCAATTGAAGAAACTGCTGTAGGAAAGGAATTTATTACACACATTGAAAAAGAGCATCCCAGCAGTGGTGAATCAATTGCTAGCACATAGCCTTGGTATTACATGAAATGGCACACTCTATTCTAGGAAACTTCCTCACTGAGTGAGAAAAACCTCAGGCAAATCTCAGGTGATGGATGGTCTACAGCACCTGAATAATAATTCCAAACTATCATAGATGAATTGTGAAGAGGAGGCACGAAGATAGTCAAAGCCAGAGGATAAGGGACTTTTCCATGAGATTGTGTTTCCTAGCAATGTAAAAGTTTACATTACACTCAAAGCTTCACCCTAATGGCTGCCTAAACACGAGCTAAATAAGACAACAGTAATAGACATACTAAATAGAAGGAGAAAGATCTCCTCCCTCAACCCTGCATAAAGAACTACAGGTAGCTATGGAATGCTAAGAGTGGGAGACCGTCTTCCCCAGGAAAGAGCTCACCAGTTAATTGTGCAATGTCAAATGGTCAGCCCTGAAAACACACTCGCACACACCCGTGTGCATGTGTGGGCATACACACACACACATACACACATATATATTCACACAAGCAGCATTATACAGATTAAATAGATTGAATAAATGTAGTTAGGAATATATATATGTATATATATACACACATATGTACATATCCCTATATACATATACATAAAAAGAGAAGATTTTATTTTTAGTACAAGGAAAACCTTATCAGGACAAAGAATTATATAAAATTTAACTTTTTATTTTTGTGATTATGTGGCTTTGCAGTAAATTTTAAGTAATTTACTTAAAATATATGCATGTACTATGTATGTGCTAGCGTTAGTTTTATTGCTAGCTTAATACACCTTAGAGTCACCTGGGAAGAAGGAACCTCAACTGAGAAAATGCCAAGATTAAATTGTCCTGTAGCCATGTAGTATGAGATTGTATGACTTTCAAGTTGCTTTTGGTCATAGTATTTGTCACAGCAACAGAAAGCAAACAAGAGCAATGTCATAATAGAGATGTGTATGTGCATATGATGTGTACATGTGTATACTTATACACATGTATTTGTATATCTACAGCTCTTATGGAAGACAACAATAGCCAATTCCGTTGGCTATATATAAACTATATACAAAGCAGCCATTCAATGAGAATACAACACTGCTTAAGAAACGCACCTGCTGCAATGATGCAATGAGCTTCATAGAAAAATTTAAGCCTTTAAATGCATCTATCTGTAAATCAGAAAAACTATCATTCATATTATCTGTTTTTCTTCTTCTTATAGTTTTCAGTTCCAAGAAAATCCACTAAATAATCGAAATAAGAGTCAGGTGTTTGTTTGTTTGTTTGTTTTATAGAGTAATAGAGATTTGCTGGTCTGTAGTCATGGTGACCATATCTCAATGGCTTAGTTTCTTCAATTCTCCAGATATCCATGGAGGCTTGAAGGCATACAGTGTGCTTATAGGGGATGATGGAGGGGGTAGGAAGATGTAACAGCTTCTTGGAAATAAATGTATGTGAGTTAGCTGATCAGCATTCTCATTGTCCTCCCAACTTGGTTTTAGGTTTCCTGAACCTTTTAAGCATTGTCATTTCTGGTTATTGCTAAGATACCTACAACCATTCAAAATCATGAGTAGTAAACACAGTAAGGTAAGGGGAAAAAATACCCCTTTTTAATTAAAGCGAATTGGTTTGGATTATTTGTCTTTTCATTTGAAGTGAATTGACCATACATTTGTTGGAGGTCATTGAGGGGCTAGAAGCACTTTCAGGGTGTGGCTCTGGCTCAACTGACAACTGTAATGGTGAAGCTTAGACATATATTCTACCTCTCACCCAGACAGGATTCCTAGGAGCTAAAACTGCAAGCTCAAAATATGAACCTTATTATCCAGACTCTTCCTAAATGAAGTAGGCATTCAGAATAGTCGACTAAACTGTAACTAGCAGTGACTGTAAGCTGTAAATAGCTGTAATTGTAAACTGTAACTGGGACATAGTTAGGTTTCACTTTAATGAACTCACACAGACACAGAGAAGGTGACACAGAGAAGACTCAAGGTCACAAATCTCAGAGGAATCAAGCTTTTAAGTTGGGTTCCTTGGCTCTAGGGAAAGATTCTAAAAACCTACAGGCTCTCTTGTCTCTAGCTTGTCCGGGCATTGCCATGATAGCCTCTTACTGTCTTACAGGTAGACTGTCTCATCATTTAGCTATACTGACCGCTCTAGTTTCTAACCCAATTTCCATAACCATTGCCATTACAACTAGCAAATATTGATCACACTTCTTTTCTATCCCAGACAGCTATTGAAGCTAGACACCAAGCAAACATACTAACTAACAGAACCCCAAGTGGGATTTAACATGGGTCAAAGTAAAGCTCTTATACTCAGCCCAGCAGGAGCCATCAGGCCTTAATGGAATACTTAAAGTACAATAACCTGCTTTCAGTTCTTAATCAGCTTTTCTCCAGTTTCTTCCTTGGTTTGTTCTGTGACAAACCTAAAGACCAGAGATTTGAAATTCTGTCAAAAGGATGATCAGGTGCTCAAAAGGGAGATATTCTTTTCATCCAGTCAATAAATGATATATAGATGTTTTAGTCAGCAAACTTCCCCCACCCAATAGCTTTAGCTGTTCAGATCTATAACATTCCTTCCTGCAAGACAGCAATCTTCTGCACTGTGTCCTCTGGTAGCCCCTCCTTCTCTGTCTCCGAGTCTGCTTCAATAACAAACAGCTGTTGCTGAGGCGTTGCTGTTGACGTGTAACCTTCGAAAACTCCCTCCAGTCACAGGAGATCCCTCTTCCAGAGCATGGATCAGCCTCTAGGCAACAAGTGGCTTTGTTGCCATAGAGACTCAGCAGGGTAAGTTGTGTTTGTTTGCTTGCATCACTCCTTCTGGGAGTGCGACAAAGACTGTTCTCTACGTCATGCACAACTGATGTTTGGTAGGCTGTGGGTAGGCTTTTCCTGTGGGTAAGCTTTAATCAGCTGATCAGTAGCGATAGTATCAAGACCTCTGTTTGATACGTTAATAGTGACAGATAACACTTCCACAATTAATAACACAGTGTTCTCTTTGAGAGTCACATTGTTTTGGTTGTGTAAGAAAGCACGGCATTTCCTAGGGATGGGAGGAGGGTTTGCCCTCACATAAACACATACTCTGCAGTGCTTGTCACCACAAACTGTCTTGTTCCGATTCTCATCTTGACTTTCTGCATAACCTTTTCTGGGTTTACATGCCCTTTGGCAAGTATAGCAAGGGCTGTTTCCTGTTTCTAAACTCAAAGACAGCCACCCATATATCTCAGTTATCACTTTACCCAGATATCAGTCCAGCTTGCTACTGTTCTTTTATCTGTAAGTGAGGAGGACGCTGGCAGTTGCGTGGTTGATACATTTGATAGTCTTAATTAATTTGTCTACATTTCCACAGGGCTAAAAACTCTAAAACAGAAAGTAAGCAAAAAAACAAAACAAACAAAACAAAACAAAACAAAAAACCAAAAAAAAAAAAAAACCAACGAATCAGTGGTGACTATGTGAGATGTGCAGATTATAAAGCTGCGAGGGAGAAACGTTCACAAGAGCTTAGCCAGGCAGAGGGCATCTAAGCTGAGTGCCTATCCTTGTAGTACAGAGGCGGCATATTCTCTGTGAGCATCTGGGAGAGGAAGCTCCCTCTCCCTTTCCCTCTCCCAGATGGCCAGTCACTCCTGAAGCTCCCTTTGCTCTCCCAGAAAAGAAACTCCACTATTGGACCCAGTAGGGATTCTCTACATTGCTAATGGGAAGTGCCAGGCCCTTCACATATAGGCCTATTGTAAAATCTGGCCTTCAAATATTGTTTCTTCTTCCTAAAAGGGTCTTTCATTCTGCTTCACCTGAGCTGTGTCTGTACATGTTCTTCTTGCTTAATATGTGTCTCCTCAGCAGTGTTGTCCTTCTTGGACAAACTCATAATATTGGTGATTGGTTCAGTCTCCTGTGGTCTCCTGTAGACTATAAGTTCCACAAGGGGAAGGAGCAGGTCTTCTTCTCTTTAACCCTGATGCTGGACACATAAGAGACTCTCAGAAAATGTTGAAGTAGGTAATGGACATGTAGGGCACTTCATTTTTCCTCTTTGCTTTCTTTTCTTTTTTTCCTTGTACAAGAAACATTGCTGAATAAGTTTGTTTTATGCATGACTAATTGTTCCCATTTTGGATTAAAAAATATTTTCTGACATTCAGTTCTTGGAAGTAGAGTTCCTAGGTCAAACACTATAAACATTTTGGACTCCCCTTGAGTAACAACGTGTTGCTTTCCAGAAAGATTTGTACTCTGACTGACCAGTTGAGCGTGAGTTTGCCTACACCCTTCTATACCTATCAGCACTGTTAGAAAAAGATACTAAGTGGGTCAACTTGAAAAAAAGAAAATTTCCTTACTGCTCAGCCTGGCCTTTTAAGTACTGAGAGAGCAAGTTACCACCCCCACCCTCTTTATAGCTCCCCTCTTGAGAGTTGCTCGGTATCTTTTATCGGATCTACTTTTTGAATTTTCTTTCTTCTTTTCTTCTCTTTTCTGGACATCCAGTCTTGCCAAGTAATATCATACCTGGCTTTTAATAAATTTTTATAAGCTGTTTATATTTTTAAAAGTTAGAATATTATACATTATTTGTTTTATAGAGCTCCCCACTTAGATATTTGTATTTTATTTATAAGATCTTTTTCATGATCAATATTTTGCTATTTTTATGTGGTCAGACCCATGGTCATCTCCCTCAAGATTTCTCATATACCTCTTAGTTTATAGTACTATTCATCCTGCACAGTGAAGAGAATATTTAGCTACTTTTCCCTGACAGTTACATGCTTTGAATTCCTTTGCTGTGTTCTTCTGTGAGTACATTTATCTACAGCTGTACTGTAGGTCTCAGCCACTGGGAATTTAATTTGATATTGGCAGTAGGCAAAGATTACATGCTGCCAAAGATTGTCTCAATATAATTTATAGAATAGTTTTTTCTTTCTCAATTATATGAGAGGTCTGCCTTTGTTATATTAAAAGTCACTATTTAATAGGACTTGGTGGTTCACACCTGTAGTGCCAGCATGCAGGAGGCTGAGATAGAGGATCAATGTTAAGTTCAAGACTAGCCTGGTCTATATAAAGAGTTACGGAACAAGAAGAGATATATAGCAAGACCCTTACAGATAAAACAGCAGTAACAAGCTGGACTGGTTAAAAGTGACAGCTGAGATGTCTATAAGTTTAGAAACAGGAAACGGCACCAAAGACCAAAAAGGAAAATAAATGTCACTCTTAGCGGAGCTTGGTGGTTCATGTCTGCAGTTGGAGCACTTAGGAGGCTCAGGACTAAAAGGGAGACCGGCTTGACTCACCCTTCCACCTCCCTTCCCCATGAGCACTATTATTCTGTGACCTTTCTTAGGTAGAGACATGAGAAGAAAGGGCTCTTCGTTTTCCTGCATTTCACCTATCTCTGCTCCAAGGCCCGCTATTTAAGATAAAATTATTTATCTTAATTTAGGAGTCAATGCTGTGGCATCTTGGGAAAACCTAAGATCTGAATGTGGTAGAAGCACAGTGAACTGGCTGGCAAGTCAGCAGACCAGCTCCGTCTTGAATACAGATGAGTTGTCCTGGCCTTAGCAAGGCATAATTTGTATTCATCTGATACTGGGCTCTTCATAAAAACATGTGCACATCCACCCACTGAAAAATAAATTCTGTGGCAAAAGATTGACTCTCTCTAATCTTTCCTGGTGTGTCAGAGACCTGAGTTTTATGGTGATTTTTTTTCTTTTTCACAGCACGATACAATTGTACAAAGCTGGGGGAATGCCAGTTTTACCTAAGACAAGAGTCAACAGAACGTTTCCTTATAGGAAGCTACTAGCCCCACACTCAACCAGGAGGCTAGGAGGAGGTATTTGCTAGTTGGTCCTCTCTATTCTTTCTGGATTACTAGCTTTTGAATCAGTTGCACAATTTCATAGGTCTTGCAAGTTGGTCCCTGGAAAACTTGGGATCAGAGAACTTGACATTCCTAAGAAGATGTTGTTAATTTTCCGTGGTTCTATTTTCCATAAATCAATTTTGGGAACAAAAAATAAGTGATTGTTTTTCTATTTTAAGGTACAAACAATGATAGTACAAAAGCCTTCTTACTTTACTAAGTCATACTTTCTATCTAAGTGTTACTGCATTTAAATAGAAGCTTTGTGTTGGGAGCTGGGTTTTTTTTGTTTGTTTGTTTGTTTTTTGTTATATTTTGTTTCTAGTCTTGTTTTGGTTTGGAGATAGGGTCTCAAGATATAATACTGGCTAGTCTAGAACTGGCCGTATAGACCAGTTTGGTTTCAAATGCACAGAGATAAACTTGCCCCTGCCTGCTAAATGCTGGGATTAAAAGTGTACACTACAATGCCTGGGCTATTTTGGTTTTTGAGGTAATGTTATTGGCCTTAAAGGGAGCCATTTTAAGAGTATTTCCACAACCCTCCCAAAAATGTAGATTTGTGATATTCATTTTACTTAGGGTTGTGCGTGTGTGAGTGTGTGTGTGTGTGTGTGTGTGTGTGTGTGTGTGTGTGTGTCCCAGGCTGGCCTCAAGTCTAGTGATTCTCCTACCTTGGCTCAGAAGTTCAGGAACTCATAAGTAAGATCTAAGGCTGGATATAGGTTTTAAAATAATTTAGTTCAACCTTCACTTGAAACCCAAAAACTCTCTCCCACCTAAATCGCACATAAGTCTAATTAATATTCATTTTATTGATTTTAAAAATGCTAATAAAGTTTTTGCCTCTAAATATGTGTTAGGAAATTGGGTACAAATATTGCGAATGTCCTATTGCAAATGTTTCAGGTCTAAGTTTTAATAGATAAGTGGCAGAGACACCTCTGATTTATCCTAGTTGAAATAAAGGAGGGCCTCTTCTCTAGCTCCTTCCCTGCCCCCGCCCCCCTCCCCCGTCTCTGTCTCCCTAGCTTTTCTTTGCTATTCCTTTCCTTCCCAAAATAGTCATCATCTTTCACGATGCTTCTGCCCAATTTGTCATGACTATTGCCTTTATCCTATTCTATGAAGCAGGGGTTCTTGTCTGCTGGATTTACTAATGTAGTCCAATGTCTGTCTGCTAAGTAGTTACTTCGTCAGTATTACTGAACTCAGTGTAGTCATCTGATGGCCACATGAAGTACCCACTTCTGGGGACTTGAGTCCTTTGTTGACCTGATACCATCAAGGACCTGCTTCTTCGCTCTTAACTTTGTGTTTTTTTGGTGTTGACTCACTCCTAAGTCACATATCCTTTGCAGTTCCCAGCTGCCTCTTGCTCCTTATCTTATTAGTCAATATGGTAGAAGGGACATAGGAACTTTATCTTACATTCCAAACAAATATCTTGAGACTAACTCCGTTACAGCCACTATAGCCTGGGGTACATAATGTACTGATGGCTTACCATAACTGAGATAGAATCACATGGAGCCCTGAACAGGAAAGAGAAAGAGAATGCATGCTTACTTCACTCATCGAGAACCAAGAAGAAGGTTGGTGGTAATAAGCAACAAGAATCTCCTCCATTCTATCTTTATTTCAGGCAGTTAGACACAAATATGGGTTATGCTCTTTGGGCAGATTTGAGATTTCCCAAGGGTCAGAGAAATCATCTCCTAAAAAGATTCAGGGAACCAATCGTATGCTGACTTCAAAGAAACTGTTGCCATTCTGCTGCTTTATTGGGGTAAGTTTCTGGGGCATTAAAAAACTAAGCAGCCATTCACCTCTTATTTCTTTCTCTGCACACCAGACATTGATACTTCTGTCTCTGGAGGTTTATTTTCAAGTTAAGCAGTCCCAGAAACAAGCCCAGTGTCCTTAAGCTGTAAAAACCACTGGCTCCCCTGTCCTTCCTCAGTCCTGTATTGCTAACCTAGAAACATCCCCAAGGAGAATCCTCCTTGGATCTGTGGAACAATGTCAGGGACATCCAACCAAGTGGTTGGAGACAGAATGGCTTCCTAGGTTATACCGCAAACCAGCCAGAATACCAGCAAGGATAATTCCCTCTGCAGGACTGAGTGGGTAACAACAGGAGTGTAAAAATAAATAGCAAAAGACCTGTTCCCCTGCTCCTCAGGGGAACTACTATTAAAATGAGCCTGGTGGCTTCCAGTCATTCTTTTTATGTAAACACATGTGTATACATTCTTGGTCTTTCCCACACACTTTGGAATTATTTTAAAGGACTATATTGTGAACATTATTTTCAGATTCAAGGATTATCTTGTCAGAGGCATATTGTACTTTAAACATAAAACACAGTATTTTTTTGCTGATAGAAGTCTCTTGGTTGTTGCTTCCAGCACTGCACTGGGTGCTCGTACATGTATATCCATCTATATGTTTCAACGTATATCTGAAGACTAAGTTCTACCATGTGTAATTGCTGGACCAAAACTATATGTCCTGAAATTTTCAAACAGTTGGTTCCAATTGTACTTCTACTCCTAAGGTTTGGTGTAAATATTTCCTAACGTCTTGGAGTTGAGTTAAAAAGATATGATTGCTAAGTCTCCTTCTAACATTAACAGGTCTCAATTCTAAGATTCTCATCTCCTCTGCACGGTGGCTTCTTGAGGCTAACTTTTATTTTAAGTTATTGAAATGAGCTCTCTATTTAGTAGCGAGTCAGAAAGAGAATGTCTGAAAATGAAAATGAAAATGCAACTGAAAATGATCACATACTTCCTGTAACTATCAAGAGGGTAATGGGTCATGCCAGTAATATCACTGTAATCCCAATACTCAGGAGAGAGAGATTCAGGAGGGACTGACTTCACATCATAAAAAAGAGTGAAAGTGAAAGTTGGACTGAACAGGATCAATGAACACAGGTGTTTGATCTGAAAGTGTAGGTTGCTATGGAGATTCAGGAATTCTCTGTAATGAATGGGGGGCATTAACCCCACCCATAACCTTTGAATCAGTTTGTGTTATCAACTGTTTTAGTCAGAGAAGAAAGATGGCTGAACCTGCCCAATCCTTAGCTGGAGATACTACCAGGAAAATTCAGGGAGCTACAGAAGTTTGTAGGTGACCAGGGTGGTTGGGTTCTCCTCTTTAGTGAAGGCTGAAGCCTAGCATTTACCTGGTTAGTAGTTTAGTCCTGGGGGTTAGTTCTCTGAAGTTATCTTTAAGTACCCAAGGTATAAGAAATTGCTCTCACCTTGTTTTGAGAAAATCTTGCTAGATATCTCTGATTGGTGTGATACCATGTACCCCAGAGTTAGACTTGCAACAGTCCTCCTATGTCAGTGCTGAAGTTACTGGCTTATTCCATTTTGCCTAGGTTAATTGGTTCTGATTGAATTGAAAGATTCATGTTCGTTTTCTTTTAAATTCAGCTGAGGGTGCTGATATTTCTTTCTTTCTGAGAAGAGCTGATTCAGCCCTAAAGACACCACCACGCTCGATCAGAAGTTCAGAAATGATTAAGATGTGGAGCCTTCCTAAGTGAAAGTCAGCAGACTATCTTAGAAAAACTCATACAAGACAATTGTCGTAACTTCTCCTTAATAAAATGTTTGAACTTTTCTATTTAATTTAGTGATACTTATGGAACCTCACCCTTTGCTCCCAAAATATCTTAACGTTTATGAAATGAGAACTTGAAGAGGGTCTGTATACTACAAGGTCTTGGGTAAAGAATATAAAACTAGAAATGTTGTATTTAAACAGTAGAGATAAAACCACTATAAATGCTCATCAAAATGTCTTCACTACAGAACTGGGTGTGGTGGTCATTTCTGAAATCCCAGCACTGGAAAACATATCACTGCAATTTCATGGCCAGCCAGAGTGAGACTATGCTGGGAAAAAATATTTTTTCCTTCAAAATGAGACACTGAGAATAGCATCAGTGAATGCTATAGTGCGGGGCACATCCTTTCCTTTTTGAGGTTAAAGGTTCTGAGCCAAAATACTAATTGCCACACTTCCTTCTCCAACATCAACTTGTAATATTGCCCATTAAAACATATTAAGATAAAGAAGTAATAATGTACTTTATTTTGTTATTATAAATTTTGTTATTACTATAATAGTGTATTATGCTTCACTATTATCTTCTAGAAGTCCATTCTCTTCTAATGAAGGACAGAAAGGGAGTGCATCCAGTGGAGGGGAGGTGGGGAAGAACTTGGAGAAGTAGAGCAAGGGGAAACCATAACCATGGTCTATTATGTGAGAAAAAAAATCTATTTTCAATAAAAGAAAAAAGTAAAAAGTGAAGTTTTATCAGAAAAAAGTAAGTAATGCATACATATACTACAGAGTGGATCATTATAGGTAAGTGATCTGGATTTCAAAAGGAGCACGAAAGTCAAAGGTGAAAAAGGCCAAGCCTGGTCCTGGTGGTACATGCCTTGTACTTTGCCTTTCTTTTTCTTTTTCTTTTTTAAATCTATTTTTACTTTTATTTTTTATTAATTTATATATATATTCACTTTACAGATCACAGATTTTCTCATCTCCTCCCAGTCCCACATTCCCACCTTTTTTTCTCCTTCCCTCTCCCCTTTTAGTCAGAAGAGCAGAGTCCCCAGCCCCTGGGTACCAGCACTCCATGCCACATCAAGCCTCATCAGGACTAAGTGCATCCTTTCCCACTGAGGCCTGACAAGGTAACCCAGCTAGGGGAAAGGAATCCAAAAGCAGACAACAAATTCTGAGCCAGAGACGTCTTCCAAACACTCGTGAAGATGAAGCTGTGCATCTGCTACATATGTGTAGGGCTCTAGGACTAGTCTCTGGTTGATTCAGTCTGAGTGTCCGTGGGCCAAGGTTAGTTGTCTCCATAGGTCTTCTTGTGGTGTCCTTGCCTCCTCTGGCTCCCTCACTCCTCCCCTCAATCTTCCACAAGACTCCCTGTGCTCTGACTAATGTTTAGCTGTTGGTCTTTTTTTTTTTTTGGCTGTTAGTCTTTATACCAGCTGCTCAGTGAAGTCTCTCAGATGACAGGGGTGCTAGGCTTCTGTCTGCAAGCATAGCAGAGTATCATTAATTGTGTCAGGGGTTGGCTCTCTGAAGTTGGGCCAGTCATTGGTTGGCCATCCCCCCAGTCTCTGTTCCATCTTTATACTTGCATATCTTGTAGACAGGACAAATTTTGGGTCAAAGGTTTTGTGGGTGGGTTGGTGACCCCTTCCCTCTACTGGAAGTCCTGCTTGGCTACAAGAAGTAGCCACTTCGGGCTCTATCTCTTCTTCTGCTAGGAGTCAGAGCTAAGGTCACCTCTAGATCTTTCCAGGAACCTCCCTGGTTCCAGGTCTCCAGCTTATCCCAGAGATGCACCCCTTCCCCAGTTTTCCTTCTTTCTCTCTGCTCCCTCACACTACCTCTGACCCTTGCCATACCTAATTTCCCACTCTTGTTCTCCTCCCTACTTCCTCTCCCACCCAGTTCATTCTCTCCATTAATTTCTCATGTCTATTTTATTTCCTCTTCTTAGTGTAGCTTGGTTATCCTGTACTTTATGGCCAATATCCACTTATAAGTGAATACACACCATATGTGTATTTCTGGGTGTCTGGATTATTTCAATCAGGATGGTATTTTTTTAGTTCCATACATTTGTCTGCAAATTTCATGATGTCCTTGTTGTTTTAGCTGAGTAGTGTTCCATTGCATAAATGTACTACATTTCCTTTATCCATTCTTCAGTTGAGGGACATCTGGGCTGTTTTGAGTTTTTGGCTTTTATAAATAAACCTACCATGACTATAGTTAAGAAAGTGTCCTTGTGGTATAGTGGAGAATCTTTTCGGTATATGCTCATGAGTAGTACAGCTGGGTCTTGAGGTAGAAACCGCCAGATTAATTTCCAAAGTGGCTGTACAGTTGTCACGAGTTTTTGATCTTGCCCTTTCTGATGGATATAAGAGTCATTTTGATTTCCATTTCCCTGATAACTAGGGATGTTGAACATTTCTTTAAGTGCTTCTCAGCCATTTGAGATTTCTATGTTGAGAATTCTCTATTTAGTCTGTACCTCATTTTAAGGTTTATTAGGTTGTTAGTGTTTAATTTCTTGATTTCTTTATATATTTTGGATATCAGTCCTGTGTGAGGTTGGTGAAAATCTTTTCCTACTCTGTAGGCCACACTTTTATCCTATTTGCCTTACAGAAACCTTTCAGTTTCATGTAGTCCCATTTATTAATTGCTAATCCAGTGCCTGAACTGTTGGTGTTCTGTTTAGGAAGTTGTCTCCTGTACCTATGGGTTCAAGGCCATTCCACACTTTCTCTTCTATTAAATTCACTGCACTTGGTTGAGATATTTGACTCACTTGGATTTGAGTTTTGTGCAGGGTGATGGATATGGATCTATGTGCATTCTTCTACATGCAGACATCCAGTTAGAGTAGCACCATTTGTTGATGATGCTTTCTTTTCCCATTGTATAGCTTTGGCTTCTTTATAAAAACAAATCAAGTGTCCGTAGGTGTGTTTGTGTGTTTATTTCTGGGTCTTGAATTCAATTTCATTGATCAGCCTGTCTGCTTTTATGCCAATATCATGCAGTGTCTAAGACTGTTGCTTTGTAGTCTTGACTTAAAATCAGGAATAGTGATACCTCCTTTTGCTATCCTATGTTTTTTATTTTTCTATATGAAGTTGAGAATTGCTCTTTCAAGGGCTGTAAAAAAATGTGTTGGAATTTTTATGAAGAACACAATGAATCTGTAGATTGCTTTTGATAAGATGGCCATTTTTGCTATGTTAATTTGACTGATCCCTGAGCATGGGAGATCTTTTTATCTTCTGATGACTACTTCAATTTTTTTCTTCAGAGACTTGAAGTTCTTCTCATACCGGTCTTTCACTTATTTAGTTAGTTACCAAGATATTTTATACTATTTGTGGCTATTGTGAAGTGTGTTGTTTCCCTGAATTCTTTCTCAGACTTCTTATCATTTTGTGTAAAGGAGAGCTACTGATTTTTTTTTTTTTTTTTTTTTTTTTTTTTTTTTTTAGTTAATTTTGAATCTATCCAGTTTGCTGAAGGTGTTTATCAGCTGTAGAAGTTCTCTGGTAGAATTTTAGGGGTCACTTATGTAGACTACCTTATCATCTGCAAATAGTAATACTTTGACTTTCCCCTTTCCAATTTGTAACCCCCTGATCTCTTTTGCTTGTCTTATTACTCTGGCTAGAGCTTCAAGTACTATATTGAATAGCTGTGGAGAGAGAAGACAGCCTTGTCTAGTTCCTGATTTTAGTTGATTTTAGTTCCTGATTTTAAGTCTCTCTCCATTTCATTTGATATTGGCTATTGGCTTGCTATAAATTGCCTTTTTTGTGATTAAGTATGAGCCCTATATCCCTGATCCTTCCAAGGTTTTTACCTGAAGGGGTGTCGGATTTTGTCAAAGGCTATTTCAGCATCTAATAAAGTGATTATGTGGGGTTTTTTTTAGCTTCTTTTGTGGATTTCATTGATTTATTTTCATATGTTGAACCATCCCTGAATCCCTGGGATGACTCCTACTTGTTCATGGTAGATGATGTATTTGATCTGTTCTTGGATCCAATTTGTGAGTATCTTATTGAATATTTTTGCATCAATGCTCATAAGGGAAATTAGTCTGAATTTCTTTCTTGAGTCTTTGTGCAGTTTAAGTATCAGGGTGACTGTGCCCTCATAGAAAGAGTTTGGCAATGTTCCTTGTGTTTCTATTTTGTGGAATATTTTTGAAGAGTGATGGTTTGGCCTCTTCGTAGTATCCCAAATTTTCTGTATGTTTTGTGTCAGAAACTTTTTTTTTTTTTT